>NW_026612671.1:0-117421 GCF_029582105.1 Oenanthe melanoleuca
AGATGGCAGCCGGGCCGGAAGTGGCCTCTGCCAGTACTAAAGATGGCAGCAGCGAAGGGCGGAAGTTACTGCTTGCCACTCTCAAGATGGCGGCTCGGCCGGTTACTGACCTTCTATATATGGCGGCAGAAAGGGCGGGAAAACAAGGACCTCAGTGTGTTTTGGGGGCTGCCTGCGCGCGACGCCGACACCGATCGCCGCGGCGCGATTTTCTGCGGCGTTTCCGAGAGTGCGGACACGGGCTGTGGGCTCAGCGGCGCCGCAGGCGCCGACAGGCGGCTGCGGGGACGCCTTTCTCTGCCGGGGTCCTGTCCTGCCGGAGAAGGTACCGGGGGCGGTACCGGGGGCGGTACCCACGGCGGTACTTGGCGGGGATCCAGGTGCGGGGCCGTGAGGTGATCCAGGGGCGGGGCCGAGCCCGGCAAAGGTGCGCGGGGTCTCGGTGCGGCTGCGCGGAGCTTGGCCGAGGTGATTGAACTCCAGGTAATGGGCTCGGCCGCCATTTGCTCAGGCTGAGCTCGCTGTGGACGGTGGCTGCGTTGGAGCTCCGCGCACAGGGACTGGTTGGATTTCTGCTTTCCCTTCTCTCAAACCCTCTCCCCCTCCTTCCTCCTCCTCGTGTTCCCCTTCTTTTTCTCCCTTTCCCGCCTTTCTCTCTCCTCCTCAAGCCGACTCTTTCCCTCCCCTTTGGCTCTCCTCCTATTTCTCTCTCTACCTTTCCTCCCTCCTCCCCGTGTTCCTTTTCTTTTCTTTCTCCCCCCCCCCAACCTGTCCCCCCAATTCTCCCTCTCCTGTCCCTACCCCGCTCCCCTCTCCTGTTCCCCTCCTGGGTCCCCCGTCCCTCTCCGCCCCCGGCCTTTCCCTCCCCGTCCCGCTTCCCTCCGCAGCCCGAGCCCTCCCTGCTCCTCTCATCCCTGCGTCCCTGCTCTCCGTCCCTTCTCCCCTGGCTGTTTCCCGCTGTTCCCTCCCATCCGCCCCCCATACCTATACACACCCTACCCTATCCTGTTCTATTCCTTTCTCCTCCTGCTCCTGCTTCTACCCTTCTTCCCCCCAACTCTGGGCCCCCCATTCCCTCTCCCTGCTCCCATTCCCCTCCTTCAATCCTCCCCTCCTTCCTCCACTCTCCCATTCCCCCCCCAGCAACCCCCCTCCCTGTCCCCGCTGCCCCGCACACCCCGGCACCCCCCGCCCTCAGTCCTTGGTCACCCACCCGCCCGCCCCGTCTGCCCCCCATTCCCATCCTCCGTGCCCGCTTTTCCTCTTTCCCCCGCCCAGCGGGGTTCGGGGCGCCGCATAATAAAGGCCGGAGAGCCGGAGCGGCTGGACCCGGCCGGGGCGCGGGGGCCGCCGTGCCAGCCCTGGAGCCCCAAATCCCGGCGCTCCCGGTGCCCCCGTCCCGCAGAGGCCCCTCAGCCCTGAGCGCGGAGCAGCGCCCGGCTCCCCGTTCCCGTGCGCGCACAGCTCCGGGGCTGCTGCCCGCGCACCCCTGCGGAACGAGCGGGGCTGAGGCGCGGGAGGAGCCGCTCGGCGGGGCCGGGCACGGTTCCGCTCGGGCTGTTTCTCATTCACCTGCCAGATGGGATGCTCCCCCTCTCCCTTGCTTTGCAACTCCAAGAAGCTCTGCAATGGCAAAACCTCTTTTATTAAAGCTCGGTTGCGGCTTTTCCCCTTTACTTCCAGGTCACAGGATATACTGGGATTGAGAGGGTTCCTAAAATCCGACTCTCGAGGACACGGCCCGTGGGAGAATTGAACTCACAACCTTGGCACTACCTGGACTGTGCTCCGACTGACTGAGCCCTCTGCATCACAGGTGTGAAACTCCCAAGGCTGGGAATCCTTGGCTCCAGCAAGGAAACTGCAGCTCCTTCTATTCTGCTAAAGCTGCTTTACACACCAGCCCCTGCCACGGCTGTAGGGTAGAACTGGCTGGCAGCTGGCATGACAGCACCGCATCTTCCCATCCCCTGATTTTCCTGCCCTTTCCAGGATTTACCCAGCAGCTGTAGATTTGCTCTTGCCATGTCTCTTTGTAGGGAGAAGTGAGCTAGACAGGTTCTGAGGCTTCCCTTGCTGCGTGACCTGAGTTCTTCTGGAGAGTGGCAGATGGCATTTCCTGCAGGTGAGTGTTGCCCAAATGAAGCAGCTGCTGAAGCTGGGGCTGCTTTTGTGGCCCAGAGCTGCACAGAGGCCTCAGTGCCTCCCACTCACTGCCAGCAATGCTCCTTGTTGTTTCTGTGTGTCCCAGCTGCGGGGAATGGGGGGCAGGACGAGGCCAGGAGTCCCCGAAAGGCATCCAGCACCTCTTGTCCTTGGGCCCTCGGGGCAGGGGCTGTGCCTGCAGTGTCCTGCCCGTGCCAAGCACACGGCCCGGGATGGGCGCTGGGTGCCCGGCCAGCGCTGGCACGGACACGGCTCAAGGGCTGCCCGTGGCTCCCGGGCCAGGGGCTG
Source organism: Oenanthe melanoleuca (assembly GCF_029582105.1). NCBI lineage: Eukaryota > Metazoa > Chordata > Aves > Passeriformes > Muscicapidae > Oenanthe > Oenanthe melanoleuca. The sequence continues at coordinate 2,455 of NW_026612671.1, forward strand.
CTCTGAGCAGGTTCCTGGAGACGCTTCAGCCTGGATACAGGCCACTGACAGCCCAAAAGCAGCCCAAGGAGCAGCTGGCGTGTCCTGGTGATGGTGGCACGGGCTGTGTGCAGAGGGGCTCAGACAGCAATTCCTGGTTCCAGCCTCCCAGAGCTCCCAGGCAGCTGCCAGGTATGTCCTGTCCATCCCAATTGCCTTCCCTTCCCTTCCTGCCTGAGGCCCGTTCAGCAGCAGCAGCACTGAAGCCAAGGCAGTCTTCCCTCACAGCTATTAAATGCCAACCAAGAGCCTGCAGAGATGCCTTCAAATCAAAGGTTCAGGTGGGATGAAGTTTTGTTTGGACGAAGGTGGGAGTTTCCAGGGAGGCAGCTGGAAGTGCAGAAGGGATGGAAAGCTTTCCCAGGTGGGTCCCACTGGAGGTGTGCTGAAGGCAGGGATGTGCACCCTTTGCTGAGGGAAAAGAACTTGCAGAGGCCACTGCTGAGGCCCTGAAAGGAGCTGAGCTGCTGCAGGGAGAGATGTCCTCCCGTGGGCACGGGGAGCTGCCTTGGCACGGGACGGGAGTGCCCCCGGCCCTGCCTTCTCCTGCTTGAAAATATCACCTGGAGCCCCGGCTCAGGGGGGCTAAATCAGCTGAACTCCAGGCAGCTCTGTCAGCTGCCCCCCAGGGACATGGGTGGGGCTGGGGGATGAGGGCTTTAAATAGCCAATTCTTTGGAACAGATGCCTGTCCCTGTCCCGATGCTGCTGAGCTTCCTTGGACGCTCTGCCCGTTCCTGGCACAGCTGGCGTTCAAGGGGCAGCTCTGCACGGAATATCCACCCTACATGAGGCACTGTGAGGTTATGACATCACATATGAGCATTACTGTAGCCAGCCCAGAGCTGGAGGTTTGTTTTAGAAAGAAAATTTTTGGACTCTGCAAAAGTGAAAGCTCAGTTTCTACAAAAACCATCTGGTTGTGACATTGCACGCTCCAGACACTCTTCTCTCCTTGCCTGAGCAAAAGGTTTTACCTCCTGTACTAAATCAGGAGAAGCACAATGACAGATTTCCACATTCACTAAGCATTAAATAAGGGCTTCAAAAGAAAAATCTGGGCAGCAGTAACTGTAAGAGCACTTGGCTTCAGTCTAACAGGCAAGCCTCAGAACAGCTGTTCACCTTTAGTGCTGCAGAGGTACTTCCAAGACAGTCACTAGAGGTCAGACATCTAGGTCTTATCACCTTTATTTGTGGTGTAAGATTGCCAGCCCTTAAGGCCAGCAGATCCTGAACAGGGAATGGCCTCCTGCATCAGGCAGGGCTCAGCGTGCCTTTACCTGCGGAAGGTCGGCTGAATCCATACAGGTCTCTGCACTGCAAATGCACATGAACAGTGGAAGAAAGCTCTCCATGTGCTTCCTCAGGTACTTCCCAGTGGCACTGCTCAGACACCAGAGCTCCAACTGCAGCAGGTGAGTCCTGGAGTGCTGGATCAGCATGGCCACAATGGCCAGGGAGGTGAGTGAGCACTGGGCAAGGCAGTGAGCCTGCACCTCGACACCACCTGTGAGAGCAAGGACTGGCTCACTCTGGAGAGCCTGAAGGAAAACTCGCTCCAAATCTCTTCTGGCCGATGCTGACATCAATTTCCCCAAAGCCTTAATGTGCTCTGTGGACAGCAGAAGTTCTCCTTGCTGGGGCTGTCTTTGGTGGCTATCTGTAAAGAGCTGCACCAAAGTTTGTCCATAGAAGCTTGGAACGGCAAGGCAAGGCAGAGCTCGGAGCAGAAGAAGGAGCACGAGAGGCCCTCTGGGCAAAAGGCCTTGGTGGCACGGCCAGGGCACCTTCAAGGTGCCGCGGCTGACTTTGCTTGTGCTGGGCGACCTCCCTGCGTGCAGGGCTGCGTCTTTGCTCTGCTTGGCCTTTTGCCGTTGTGCTCCTTTGGCTGCCTGGAGAGAGGGGCAACCCTGTAAGGAGGGTGAGAGCCCCTTTTCTCTGCACCTGAGGGGGGAAACGGAGCTCCCCGAGCCCCCAGCCCGGCCGCCCTGTAAGCGGGGCAGGGCTTTTTCCCAGCCGTGGCAGCTTTCTGCCTGCTGCTGGCCCCTGGCCAGCGTGACCCCCTGTACTCGGGGCGCGTCACAGCCTTTGTCCCCGTAGCAGCCCTGAAGCGCCTCAGCGCGTCGAGGCCCCTGTGCCCTCCCCACGGTGCGGTGCGGTGCAGGTCTGATGCTTTTGTCTCCTGCTGAGCACTGGGGGTGGCTCCCTTGAGCCCTTTGGCTGCACGGGAACTCGCTCCCTCTTCTGGGACAACTGTCTTCCCCTCCCTCCCTTGTCATTGCGTTAGGTGGTGTGAATGAGCCCGGCGCGTTTGCGCTTTAGCCCCCCTTTAGAAATAGAGCAGGGTAGCTTAGGCTTCCCAGGAGAGCCCGAGGAGCTCCGTGCAGCCACAAGCCGGTCCCCAAAACGCTTGCGTGGACAAAGTGTCTGGCCTCGCCCCTGCTTTCTGCGGAGGGCACGAAGCCGCTTAACGGTAGCGTGGGCAACGTGACCCGCCTGTAGCCAGGGCCTGAGTCTGGGCCTAGGGTGCCCTTTGTGCTGGTGAACTGGCAGCGTGCGGGCCCCTTAACCTGGGCACGTGTCAGGAACTTGCTTGTCCCTTTTTCCCCAGGAGCAGCCCCAGGGCCCTGTAAGCAGAGGTGGGGAGGCTGCTTTAGCCGGGTGACAGGAACGCCTGCGCCCGGGCCTTTGCCCCTAAGCGGGGCGCAGGCCGGAGCCCGTGCTCCGTGGCGCTTGTTGGGGGGTGCCGGGCTGCGGGGGGCGGCCCCGTAAGCGGGGTTGTGTGCGCCCCCTGGTCTCGGCGGGCGGTTGGAGGGACCCCCTGTAATCAGGCGGGTGTCCCTGGCCCCAGCCTATCAGAGGCGTGGGGCCAGGAGTGGTGGGGCCGGGCGTGTGCCCTCCCTGTCGCCGGGGCTGGGCTCCCGGCCCCTGGGGCCCCTGGGGTCCTTGGCCTTTAGGCCGTGAGTTGGGCTGCCTGACTGTGGAGTCTGGTTCCTGTTGCCCTGGGGGAAGGCCGAGCTCCGTGGCTCCTGGGTGCGGACCGGCCTGTAAGCAGGCTGTGGGTCCGGGCGCCTTTGTGCGCCCTTCAGCTGGCAGCCTGCGTTGAGCGCCCTCGCCGTTAGTGGGGAGTGGGCCCGAATTGGAGAGAAGGAGCCTCCGTAGGCCTCGGGGACCAGGGCCGCCCTGTAAGTCGGGGCCGGTGCTCTGGAGTCCCGGGCATTTTGCAGTGCAGGCAGCGGCTGGGGCCGCCCTGTAAGCAGGGGTGCAGCCTCTTGCGCGCTGCTTTGCTTTGTGCCCAGCTTCTTTTGCCCAGAGGGCCCGGCTCCCAGCGCGGCGTTGGACTTTGGCGGACGTCGAGGGGTGAGCAGAGCTGCAGTTGGGGGCTTTTGGGCAGCTGTTGGGGTGTTCTGTGGGCAGTGGGTGGCGCGAGGGTCTCGATGCGGGGCCGGTGGGCGGCAGTTCCCTTTGGGAGCTGGAGCTTGTCGGGCCTGAGTGCATCGTCCTCCACTGGCAGGAGCCGAGCGACGGCCGGGCAAGGACAAGCTGGATGAGCGTCAGCTTCGAGGTCAAGAGTGGAACGGCGAGGCTAGAGCGAGCTGCGTTAGGCACTTTCCTTACTGAGGTCTTTTATTGACAGCGTTGTTCTTTTTTATGTAAATCGTCTTTTTTATATTTTGTTTTGTTTCTTTTATGTTGTTTTATGAATATAAATAAAAATTTAATTTTCATAATTTTTATAATTTCTTTTTTATTATTTCCCAAGATCGTTTTGTGTTTTATGGTCATGTGCCCAATTGGCCCCTGTGTCATATTGCTATATCTTAGTTCTCTATATTTCCAACAGGAAGAAATACTGATCATTTTAATCAAATGATCCCCAACGTGCAGCAATCTTTCCCCAGATAGCAGTAAGAGGCCGTTTTTATTATTATTGTTTTCAGGAAAGAAAAAAGGAAAGAAAAATACATATGCTAAGACATGTCTCAGGTAATTAGGCTTGGAGTTCCGAAATGCAAACGGGCATTTTTTTCTAGATTTTTGGTACAATTTTATTACATAGGCTTCACTTGCACATCCACATATTAATCTACTGTGTTTATCAGGTTTAACTGCACAGACACGTCCTTGTCTTGGAGTTAGAAATAATCTTCAATTTACATTTTAGACTAGTAAAAATGGACTAGAAAGAGAGTACCAAGGATTAAAATGACTTCTATGGATTTGCTTCTTGGGCCAATATTGGAACTGGTAATAACATCAAATTCTCCTGATTCCTGGTCTAGCATTATTAACAGGCTCAACTTTATTTTAAACGGAAGTTGTTGGCAAGGAGACCAGCACCAAGTCTAAAAAGTGTGTGTCTCACCTGAATGCGAATTTGCAGTCAGCCTTTTGGTTTTGTATCACCATCATATAGCACCATAGAGATTTTTCAGGGTTTAGTGTAAACAAATCATAATTGTGATAACTGGAGAATGACAATCTCTTGCCTGTGTCTTAGGGAGCAAACTGAACTGAGCACAGGTGCGCAAAGGCTCCAGCCTGCATCACAGGTACAGGTTCATCCTGACTAGTGAAATAAAAATCATCCTGACTAGTGGGAGCGTGGCCGCAGTCCCACATGGCAGGGTCCCGGCACGGAGTGGCTTCCGCCATCTTGAGAAGGGCAGCATGCAGTACCGCGCTGTGCCTACAAGGCGGCAGCACTGCCAGGGCGCCGGCTCGGGGGTGGCTGCAGTACCGCGCTGTGCCCACAAGGCGGCAGCACTGCCGCCCTTCCCACGCTCGCAGCCGCGGCCGCTCTCGCAGCCCGAACTCGGCGTCACCCTCCCCTCTGTTCACACACAGCCCCCGCTCCCCGCTCGATCCGGGCAGGGCGGGGACGCCTCAGTGTGAAAAACACGGTTCACGGTTCTGGGAGAAGTACAAGGTTTAATAAAAAAGGCAATAGGAGACATGCATGGAGCCAAGGGTTAGAACAGCTGGGTGCTTGGCATGCTGCCATGAGCACACCTGCTGCGGGAACACCCCTGTAAATACGTTTCACAATCCATCCATTTGTTACATACTCCTAGACCTTCATGTACAGTCAGCAGTTTCTGGGAACTGTTTAGCACGGCTGCTCCTTGGCTCCGCCTTTTTAGAGCGTGCCTGTTTTTTGGCTTGTGGTTTTATCCTTCTCCTTCTCCCTTTTATTTTGGGTGGTGGTCCAGCCGGTGAGTGTTGATAATTGTCAGCTGCAGGGGTCCCCATCACGGGCTGTTGTCTTTGACTGAGCACAGAGTTTAAGCATACTATCACTAAAAAAACACCCCAAAAATATCTCCCAAAAAACCCCCCCAAAAATTCCAACAAGACCCGAAAAAAAAACCCCAAAAATATCCTCCAAAATCACCAAAAACCGAAAAATATTCCCCGCCAAAAAAATCCCCCAAAATTACCAAAAATATCCCCCCAAAAAACCTCAAAAGCTACGTGGAAGTGGCGGCCAAAGGTAAGAGAAAAAACCCCAAAAAACCCCCAAAAATACCCCCAAAAATCGCCAAAAAATCGCCAAAAATTAAAAAAAAAAAACCTTAGAAAAAATTCCCCAAAAATCCCCCAAAATCCAAGAAAAATTCCCCAAAAATAAAGAAAAAAATCCCCTAAAAATCCCAAAAAAAATCCCACACATTACAAAAAACCTCCCAAAAATTTGCCAAAATTACTAAAAATCTCCTCAGAAAAATCTCCAAAAATCACCTGGAGCTGGCGGCAAAAGGTAAGAAAAAAATCCCAAAAAAACCCTCAGAAATACCCCCAAAAATTCCCTAAACCCACAAAAATTCGCCAAAATATCCCCAAAAATAGCAAAACTCAAAAAAAAAAAAAAAAAATTCCCCCCATAAAATCCCCCAAAATTTTAAAAAATATCCCCCCAAAAAAATCCCAAAAATTAGCTAGAGCTGGCGGCCAAAGGGGAGAAAGAACCCCAAAAAACTACCCAAAAACCCCCCAAAAATTACCAAAAGTATCTCCAAAAAATCGCCAAATATTAAAATTAAAAATCTGAAAAAAATCCCCCCAAAAATCCCAAACAATCCCCCAAGAAATCCCAAAAACACCCCAAAACCATCCCAAAAATATCCTCAAAAATTGCCAAAATCCCTAAAAAATTCCCCCCCAAAAAATCCCCCCAAATTCCCCAAAATTCCCAAAACCATCCCTAAAAAAACCCCAAAAACCACCTGGAGCTGTCGGCCAAAGTTAAGAAAAAAAACCCCCCAAAAAATCCCAAAAATACCCAAAGAATACTCCCCAAAAAATCCCCTAAAATTACCAAAACACCCCCAAAAAGTCCTCTAGAAACACCCCCAAAAATCCTCCAAAATTGCCGTAACCTGGTACGCAAACGGTAAGAAAAAACCCAAAAAAATACCCCAAAAATGTCCCCAAAACTTCAAGAAAAATCCCTAAATATCCGCAAAAAGTTCAAAGTAAATTCCCCAAAACCCCCAAAAAATTCCCCAAAAAGCCCCCTAAAATTACCCAAACCCCCCCAAAAAATTCCCAAAAAACCCCCCAAAATCACCATAAGCTGGCAGCCAAAGGTGAAAAAAAACCACCCAAAAATCCCCAAAAATATCTCAAAAAAATCCCAAAACAATTCCAAAAAAATTCCCCCAAAAAAGTCCCCAAAGCCCCCCAAAATAAAAAAAAAACCTAAAAATCCCCAAAATACCACCCAAAACCATTTCAAAAATATCCCCCAAAACCCCCCAAAAAATTACCAAAAAAAAATACCCCAAACATTCCCCAAAAAAATCCCTCAAAAAATCCCCAAAAATCCCTAAAAATTACCAAAAATATCCCCCCAAAAAAACCCCAAAAATCACCTGGACCTGGCCACTAAAAGTGAGGAAAAAACCCCAAAAAATAGCCAAAAACACCCTAAAAATATACCCCAAACATATCCCCAAAAAAATTTCCAAAAACCCCCCAAAAAACCCCAAAACCACTCAAAAAATATACCCAAAAAATTACCAAAAATACCCCAAAAATTATCAAAAAACCACCTGGAGCTGGCAGGAAAAGGAGAGAAGATAACCGCAAAACTACCCAAAAAACACCCAAAATCTCCCAAAAAATATCCAGAAAAATTACCAAAAAATCCCAAAAAACTTCCCCCAAAAATCCCTAAAAATTACCAAAAATATCCTAAAAACCCCCCAAAAATCCCAAAAATATCCCCCAAAATTGCCAAAAACCCGAAAAAAAATTCACCCTGCCTCAAAAATCCCCAAAAATTACCAAAAATATCCCCCCAAAAAACCCCAAAACCACGTGGAAATCGTGGACAAAGGAAAGAAAAAACTCCCAAAAATCCTCCCAAAAAAATCCCAAAAAAATCCCCAAAAATTAAAAAAATAAATAAATAAATAAAAAAATAAAAAAATCCCCCCAATATTCTCCAAATAATTCCCAAAACCCCCAAAAAATCTCCCAAATATTCCCCAAAAAACCTCAAAAAAACCCCAAAAAACATCCCAAAAGTGTCCCAAAAATTACCAAAAGCCCAAAAATAATTTCCAAAAAAAAATCCCCAAAAATTTGACAAAATATTCCCCCAAAAAATCCCAAAAATCAGCGGCAGCTGGGGGCCAAAGGGGAGGAAGAACGCAAAAAGACTACCCAAAAACCCCAAAAAATTACCAAAAAAATAATTAAAAAATCGCCAAAAATTAAAAAAATAAAATAATCCCCAGAAAAATCCCCCCAAAAAACTTAGCAAAACCATCCAAAAATCCAAAAATATCCCCCCAAAAACCCAAAAAACCCAAAAAAACATCCCAAAAATATCCCCAAAAATCCAAAAAAATTTTCTCAAAAATACCCCAAAATCAACCCCAAAAATCCCCCCAAAAATTACCAGAAATATTTTCCGAAAGAATTCCCAAAAAAAGTTCCAAAAACCGACCAAAAATCCCCCAAAAATCCCCAAAAATCCCCAAAAATTCCCATAAAATCCTAAAAAAGCCCAAATTTTAAAAAATCCTCATAAATATTCCCAAAAATTTCCCTAAAACATCCCCGAAAAAATTCCCTAAAACCCCAAAAAAAATTCCCAAAAATTCCCCCCAAAAATACCCCAGAAAATCCCCAAAAAATCAAAAAAATTACCACAAAACCACCCAAAATTACCAAAATCCAAAAAAATTCCTAAAAAATTACCAGAAATATCCTCCAAAAAACCCCAAAAATCACCTGGAGCTGGCGGCCAAAGGTAAGAAAAAAAACCACAAAAAACGCAAAAAAAAAAACCAAAACAAAACAAAACAAACAAAAAAATTACTCCCAAAATTCCCCAAAGCCACCAGAAATCCCAAAAATGCCACCCAAAATTAAAAAAAAAACCTCAAAAAACCCCAAAAAACCATCCCAAAAATATCCCCAATAATTACCAAAATCCCAAAAAAAAATTCCTCCAAAAAAGTTTTCCCAAAAAATCTCAAAAAATTACCAAAAATATCCCCAAAAGAAACACCAAAAACCACTTGGAGCAGGAAGCCAAAGGTAAGGAAAACAAAAAAACCAAAAAATCCCAAAAATACCCCAAGAATACCCCCCAAAAAATCCCCTAAATTTACCAAAGCCTCCCAAAAATATCCCAAAAAAATCCACTAGAAACACCCCAAAAAATCCCCCAAAATCCCCATAACCTGGCAGCCAAAGAGAAAAAAATGACCAAAAAAAACCCAAAAATGTCCGCAAAAATTACCAAAATCCCCAAAAAAATTCCCCAAAAACTCCGCAAAAAATCCGCAAAAAATCGATGCCTGCCGATCGATTGCTCGGCGATCGACTCGTGATGCCTGCCGATCGATTGCTCGGCGATCGATTAGTGATGCCAGCCGATCGATTGCTCGGCGATCGACTCGTGATGCCTGCCGATCGATTGCTCGGCGATCTACTCGTGATGCCTGCCGATCGATCTCTCTCGGCTCGATTGCTCAGGCCCAGAGCAATGCACCCTAAACCCAACCCCGCCCCTTGGGCTTCGTAACTGCCTAGGATGTCACGTGGCCCCGTCCCCCGTTTTTAAAGGGGTTTTGGGGTGTTTTGGGGGGTTTTAAGGTTGCTTTAAGGTATTTTGATGGGACTTTTTAAAGTTTTTATTGGATTTTTAATTTTTTTTTTAATTTTGGGGTTTTTTTAGGGGGTTCTGGGGGTTTAGCCCAGCGCTGACCCTGTCCCTCCTCGTTCCATCCCCTGGGACGCTCCCCCGGCCCCGCCCCTGCTCTGCCCCTGCCCTGGCTGCGCACCCGCCGCTAACGCCGCCTTGTGGGCACAGCGCGGTACTGCAGCCGCTGCCGAGCAGCTCCCCTCTCCCCTCCTCACCCGATTGCCGCTGCCAAAACCCAGCCTAAGGCTGAGCTCCCTATCCCCTCAATCTCTGCAAGGAATCGGATTTCTCAATCCGGCAGGGCAGCAATGCTGTTCTCCTCGCCGGAGATCCGGATTGCAGCGGCGCCCCCGCTATCGCTGGCGGATCGAGCGGGGAGCGGGGCTTGTGTGTGAATAGAGGGGAGGGTGACGCCGAGTTCGGGCTGTGAGAGCGGCCGTGGCTGCGAGCGTGGGAAGGGCGGCAGTGCTGCCGCCTTGTGGACAGAGTCTGGTACTGCAGCCAGCCCGTGAGCCGGCCCCTGGCAGTGCTGCCGCCTTGTGGGCACAGCGCGGTGCTGCGCGCGTGCCCTTCCGATGATGGGAGCGAGCGCGTGCCGGGACGCTGCCCTGTAGGACTGCCGCCACGCTGCGGATGCCGCTTGCGGCAGGAGCCCGGCCGAGACAAGCATCCCCGCCCGTGCCTGCCGCCGCTCCAGCGTCGGCGGGAGCTCTTTTCGGCGTCGTTGCCGGATTCAGGCAGGCGAATTAGAAATTGAGATGGTGAGAGGCGTTACGGGTACCACAACAAAGATGGCAGCCGGGCCGGAAGTGGCCTCTGCCAGTACTAAAGATGGCAGCAGCGAAGGGCGGAAGTTACTGCTTGCCACTCTCAAGATGGCGGCTCGGCCGGTACTCGCCTGACCTTCTATATATGGCGGCAGAAAGGGCGGGAAAACAAGGACCTCAGTGTGTTTTGGGGGCTGCCTGCGCGCGACGCCGACACCGATCGCCGCGGCGCGATTTTCTGCGGCGTTTCCGAGAGTGCGGACACGGGCTGTGGGCTCAGCGGCGCCGCAGGCGCCGACAGGCGGCTGCGGGGACGCCTTTCTCTGCCGGGGTCCTGTCCTGCCGGAGAAGGTACCGGGGGCGGTACCGGGGCGGTACCCACGGCGGTACCCGGCGGGGATCCAGGTGCGGGGCCGTGAGGTGATCCAGGGGCGGGGCCGAGCCCGGCAAAGGTGCGCGGGGTCTCGGTGCGGCTGCGCGGAGCGTGGCCGAGGTGATTGAACTCCAGGTAATGGGCTCGGCCGCCATTTGCTCAGGCTGAGCTCGCTGCGGACGGTGGCTGCGTTGGAGCTCCGCGCACAGGGACTGGTTGGATTTCTGCTTTCCCTTCTCTCAAACCCTCTCCCCCTCCTTCCTCCTCCTCGTGTTCCCCTTCTTTTTCTCCCTTTCCCGCCTTTCTCTCTCCTCCTCAAACCGACTCTTTCCCTCCCCTTTGGCCTCTCCTCCTGTTTCTCTCTCTACCTTTCCTCCCTCCTCCCCGTGTTCCTTTTCTTTTCTTTCTCCCCCCAACCTGTCCCCCCCATTCTCCCTCTCCTGTCCCTACCCCGCTCCCCTCTCCTGTTCCCCTCCTGGGTCCCCCGTCCCTCTCCGCCCCCGGACTTTCCCTCCCCGTCCCGCTTCCCTCCGCAGCCCGAGCCCTCCTTGCTCCTCTCATCCCTGCGTCCCTGCTCTCCGTCCCTTCTGCCCTGGCTGTTTCCCGCTGTTCCCTCCCATCCGCCCCCCATACCTATACACACCCTACCCTACCCTGTTCTATTCCTTTCTCCTCCTGCTCCTGCTTCTACCCTTCCTTCCCCCCAACCCTGGGCCCCCCATTCCCTCTCCCTGCTCCCATTCCCCTTCCTTCAATCCTCCCCTCCTTCCTCCACTCTCCCATTCCCCCCCCAGCAACCCCCTCCCTGTCCCCGCTGCCCCGCACACCCCGGTACCCCCCGCCCTCGGTCCTTGGTCACCCACCCCGACCGCCCCGTCTGCCCCCCATTCCCATCCTCTCTGCCCGCTTTTCCTCTTTCCCCCGCCCAGCGGGGTTCGGAGCGCCGCATAATAAAGGCCGGAGAGCCGGAGCGGCTGGACCCGGCCGGGGCGCGGGGGCCGCCGTGCCAGCCCTGGAGCCCCAAATCCCGGCGCTCCCGGTGCCCCCGTCTTGCGGTGGCCCCACAGCCCTGAGCGCGGAGCAGCGCCCGGCTCCCCGTTCCCGTGCGCGCACAGCTCCGGGGCTGCTGCCAGCGCACCCCTGCGGAACGAGCGGGGCTGAGGTGCGGGAGGAGCCGCTCGGCGGGGCCGAGCACGGTTCCGCTCGGGCTGTTTCTCATTCACCTGCCAGATGGGATGCTCCCCCTCTCCCTTGCTTTGCAACTCCAAGAAGCTCTGCTAATGGCAAAACCTCTTTTATTAAAGCTCGGTTGCGGCTTTTCCCCTTTACTTCCAGGTCACAGGATATACTGGGATTGAGAGGGTTCCTAAAATCCGACTCTCGAGGACACGGCCCGTGGGAGAATTGAACTCACAACCTTGGCACTACCTGGACTGTGCTCCGACTGACTGAGCCCTCTGCATCACAGGTGTGAAACTCCCAAGGCTGGGAATCCTTGGCTCCAGCAAGGAAACTGCAGCTCCTTCTATTCTGCTAAAGCTGCTTTACACACCAGCCCCTGCCACGGCTGTAGGGTAGAACTGGCTGGCAGCTGGCATGACAGCACCGCATCTTCCCATCCCCTGATTTTCCTGCCCCTTTCCAGGATTTACCCAGCAGCTGTAGATTTGCTCTTGCCATGTCTCTTTGTAGGGAGAAGTGAGCAGGACAGGTTCTGAGGCTTCCCTTGCTGCGTGACCTGAGTTCTTCTGGAGAGTGGCAGATGGCATTTCCTGCAGGTGAGTGTTGCCCAAATGAAGCAGCTGCTGAAGCTGGGGCTGCTTTTGTTGCCCAGAGCTGCACAGAGGCCTCAGTGCCTCCCACTCACTGCCAGCAATGCTCCTTGTTGTTTCTGTGTGTCCCAGCTGCGGGGAATGGGGGGCAGGACGAGGCCAGGAGTCCCCGAAAGGCATCCAGCACCTCTTGTCCTTGGGCCCTCGGGGCAGGGGCTGTGCCTGCAGCGTCCTGCCCGTGCCAAGCACACGGCCCGGGATGGGCGCTGGGTGCCCGGCCGGCGCTGGCATGGACACGGCTCAAGGGCTGCCCGTGGCTCCCGGGCCAGGGGCTGCTCTGAGCAGGTTCCTGGAGACGTTTCAGCCTGGATACAGGCCACTGACAGCCCAAAAGCAGCCCAAGGAGCAGCTGGCGTGTCCTGGTGATGGTGGCAGGGGCTGTGTGCAGAGGGGCTCAGACAGCAATTCCTGGTTCCAGCCTCCCAGAGCTCCCAGGCAGCTGTCAGGTATGTCCTGTCCATCCCAATTGCCTTCCCTTCCTGCCTGAGGCCTCGTTCAGCAGCAGCAGCACTGAAGCCAAGGCAGTCTTCCCTCACAGCTATTAAATGCCAACCAAGAGCCTGCAGAGATGCCTTCAAATCAAAGGTTCAGGTGGGATGAAGTTTTGTTTGGACGAAGGTGGGAGTTTCCAGGGAGGCAGCTGGAAGTGCAGAAGGGATGGAAAGCTTTCCCAGGTGGGTCCCACTGGAGGTGTGCTGAAGGCAGGGATGTGCACCCTTTGCTGAGGGAAAAGAACTTGCAGAGGCCACTGCTGAGGCCCTGAAAGGAGCTGAGCTGCTGCAGGGAGAGATGTCCTCCCGTGGGCACGGGGAGCTGCCTTGGCACGGGACGGGAGTGCCCCCGGCCCTGCCTTCTCCTGCTTGAAAATATCACCTGGAGCCCCGGCTCAGGGGGGCTAAATCAGCTGAACTCCAGGCAGCTCTGTCAGCTGCCCCCCAGGGACATGGGTGGGGCTGGGGGATGAGGGCTTTAAATAGCCAATTCTTTGGAACAGATGCCTGTCCCTGTCCCGATGCTGCTGAGCTTCCTTGGACGCTCTGCCCGTTCCTGGCACAGCTGGCGTTCAAGGGGCAGCTCTGCACGGGAATATCCACCCTACATGAGGCACTGTGAGGTTATGACATTACATATGAGCATTACTGTAGCCAGCCCAGAGCTGGAGGTTGGTTTTAGAAAGAAAATTTTTGGACTCTGCAAAAGTGAAAGCTCAGTTTCTACAAAAAACCATCTGGTTGTGACATTGCACGCTCCAGACACTCTTCTCTCCTTGCCTGAGCAAAAGGTTTTACCTCCTGTACTAAATCAGGAGAAGCACAATGACAGATTTCCACATTCACTAAGCATTAAATAAGGGCTTCAAAAGAAAAATCTGGGCAGCAGTAACTGTAAGAGCACTTGGCTTCAGTCTAACAGGCAAGCCTCAGAACAGCTGTTCACCTTTAGTGCTGCAGAGGTACTTCCAAGACAGTCACTAGAGGTCAGACATCTAGGTCTTATCACCTTTATTTGTGGTGTTAAGATTGCCAGCCCTTAAGGCCAGCAGATCCTGAACAGGGAATGGCCTCCTGCATCAGGCAGGGCTCAGCGTGCCTTTACCTGCGGAAGGTCGGCTGAATCCATACAGGTCTCTGCACTGCAAATGCACATGAACAGTGGAAGAAAGCTCTCCATGTGCTTCCTCAGGTACTTCCCAGTGGCACTGCTCAGACACCAGAGCTCCAACTGCAGCAGGTGAGTCCTGGAGTGCTGGATCAGCATGGCCACAATGGCCAGGGAGGTGAGTGAGCACTGGGCAAGGCAGTGAGCCTGCACCTCAACACCACCTGTGAGAGCAAGGACTGGCTCACTCTGGAGAGCCTGAAGGAAAACTCGCTCCAAATCTCTTCTGGCCGATGCTGACATCAATTTCCCCAAAGCCTTAATGTGCTCTGTGGACAGCAGAAGTTCTCCTTGCTGGGGCTGTCTTTGGTGGCTGTCTGTAAAGAGCTGCACCAAAGTTTGTCCATAGAAGCTTGGAACGGCAAGGCAAGAGCGAGCTCGGAGCAGAAGAAGGAGCACGAGAGGCCCTCTGGGCAAAAGGCCTTGGTGGCACGGCCAGGGCACCTTCAAGGTGCCGCGGCTGACTTTGCTTGTGCTGGGCGACCTCCCTGCGTGCAGGGCTGCGTCTTTGCTCTGCTTGGCCTTTTGCCGTTGTGCTCCTTTGGCTGCCTGGAGAGAGGGGCAACCATGTAAGGAGGGTGAGAGCCCCTTTCTCTGCACCTGAGGGGGGAAACGGAGCTCCCCGAGCCCCCAGCCCAGCTGCCCTGTAAGCGGGGCAGGGCTTTTTCCCAGCCGTGGCAGCTTTCTGCCTGCTGCTGGCCCCTGGCCAGTGTGACCCCCTGTACTCGGGGCGCGTCACAGCCTTTGTCCCCGTAGCAGCCCTGAAGCGCCTCAGCGCGTCGAGGCCCCTGTGCCCTCCCCACTGGGGGTGGCTCCCTTGAGCCCTTTGGCTGCACGGAACTCGCTCCCTCTTCTGGGACAACTGTCTTCCCCTCCCTCCCTTGTCATTGCGTTAGGTGGTGTGAATGAGCCCGGCGCGTTTGCGCTTTAGCCCCCCTTTAGAAATAGAGCAGGGTAGCTTAGGCTTCCCAGGAGAGCCCGAGGAGCTCCGTGCAGCCACAAGCCGGTCCCCAAAACGCTTGCGTGGACAAAGTGTCTGGCCTCGCCCCTGCTTTCTGCGGAGGGCACGAAGCCGCTTAACGGTAGCGTGGGCAACGTGACCCGCCTGTAGCCAGGGCCTGGGTCTGGGCCTAGGGTGCCCTTTGTGCTGGTGAACTGGCAGCGTGCGGGCCCCTTAACCTGGGCACGTGTCAGGAACTTGCTTGTCCCTTTTTCCCCAGGAGCAGCCCCAGGGCCCTGTAAGCAGAGGTGGGGAGGCTGCTTTAGCCGGGTGACAGGAACGCCTGCGCCCAAGCCTTTGCCCCTAAGCGGGGCGCAGGCCGGAGCCCGTGCTCCGTGGCGCTTGTTGGGGGGTGCCGGGCTGCGGGGGGGCGGCCCCGTAAGCGGGGTTGTGTGCGCCCCCTGGTCTCGGCGGGCGGTTGGAGGGACCCCCTGTAATCAGGCGTGTGTCCCTGGCCCCAGCCTATCAGAGGCGTGGGGCCAGGAGTGGTGGGGCCGGGCGTGTGCCCTCCCTGTCGCCGGGGCTGGGCTCCCGGCCCCTGGGGCCCCTGGGGTCCTTGGCCTTTAGGCCGTGAGTTGGGCTGCCTGACTGTGGAGTCTGGTTCCTGTTGCCCTGGGGGAAGGCCGAGCTCCGTGGCTCCCTGGGTGCAGACCGGCCTGTAAGCAGGCTGTGGGTCCGGGCACCTTTGTGCGCCCTTCAGCTGGCAGCCTGCGTTGAGCGCCCTCCCCGTTAGTGGGGAGTGGGCCCGAATTGGAGAGAAGGAGCCTCCGTAGGCCTCGGGGACCAGGGCCGCCCTGTAAGTCGGGGCCGGTGCTCTGGAGTCCCGGGCATTTTGCAGTGCAGGCAGCGGCTGGGGCCGCCCTGTAAGCAGGGGTGCAGCCTCTTGCGCGCTGCTTTGCTTTGTGCCCAGCTTCTTTTGCCCAGAGGGCCCGGCTCCCAGCGCGGCGTTGGACTTTGGCGGACGTCGAGGTGCTGAGCGGAGCTGCAGTTGGGGGCTTTTGGGCAGCTGTTGGGGGGTTCTGTGGGTGGTGAGCTGGCGCGAGGGTCTCGATGCGGGGCCGGTGTATGCGGTTCCCTTTGGTAGCTGGAGCTTGTCGGGCCTGAGTGCATCGTCCTCCACTGGCAGGAGCCGAGCGACGGTTGAGCAAGGACAAGCTGGATGAGCGTCAGCTTCGAGGTCAAGAGTGGAACGGCGAGGCTAGAGCGAGCTGCGTTAGGCACTTTCCTTACTGAGGTCTTTTATTGACAGCGTTGTTCTTTTTTATGTGTAACGTCTTTTTTATATTTTGTATTGTTTCTTTTATGTTGTTTTATGAGTATAAATAAAAATTTAATTTTCATAATTTTTATAATTTCTTTTTTATTATTTCCGAAAATCGTTTCGTGTTTTACGGTCATGTGCCTAATTGGCCCCTGTGTGGTATTGCTATATCTTAGTTCTCTATATTTCCAACAGGAAGAAATACTGATCATTTTAATCAAATGATCCCCAACGTGCAGCAATCTTTCCCCAAATAGCAGTAAGAGGCCGTTTTTATTATTATTGTTTTCAGGAAAGAAAAAAGGAAAGAAAAATACATATGCTAAGACATGTCTCAGGTAATTAGGCTTGGAGTTCCGAAATGCAAACGGGCATTTTTCTCTAGATTTTTGGTACAATTTTATTACATAGGCTTCACTTGCACATCCACATATTAATCTACTGTGTTTATCAGGTTTAACTGCACAGACACATCCTTGTCTTGGAGTTAGAAATAATCTTCAATTTACATTTTAGACTAGTAAAAATGGACTAGAAAGAGAGTACCAAGGATTAAAATGACTTCTATGGGTTTGCATCTTGGGCCAATATTGGAACTGGTAATAACATCAAATTCTCCTGATTCCTGGTCTAGCATTATTAACAGGCTCAACTTTATTTTAAACGGAAGTTGTTGGCAAGGAGACCAGCACCAAGTCTAAAAAGTGTGTGTCTCACCTGAATGCGAATTTGCAGTCAGCCTTTTGGTTTTGTATCACCATCATACAGCACCATAGAGATTTTTCAGGGATTAGTGTAAACAAATCATAATTGTGATAACTGGAGAATGGCAATCTCTTGCCTGTGTCTTAGGGAGCAAACTGAACTGAGCACAGGTGCGCAAAGGCTCCAGCCTGCATCACAGGTACAGGTTCATCCTGACTAGTGAAATAAAAATCATCCTGACTAGTGGGAGCGTGGCCGCAGTCCCACATGGCAGGGTCCCGGCACGGAGTGGCTTCCGCCATCTTGAGAAGGGCAGCATGCAGTACCGCGCTGTGCCCACAAGGCGGCAGCACTGCCGCCCTTCCCACGCTCGCAGCCGCGGCCGCTCTCGCAGCCAGAACTCGGCGTCACCCTCCCCTCTGTTCACACACACGCCCCGCTCCCCGCTCGATCCGGGCAGGGCGGGGACGCCTCAGTGTGAAAAACACGGTTCACGGTTCTGGGAGAAGTACAAGGTTTAATAAAAAAGGCAATAGGAGACATGCATGGAGCCAAGGGTTAGAACAGCTGGGTGCTTGGCATGCTGCCATGAGCACACCTGCTGCGGGAACACCCCTGTAAATACGTTTCACAATCCATCCATTTGTTACATACTCCTAGACCTTCATGTACAGTCAGCAGTTTCTGGGAAGTGTTTAGCACGGCCGCTCCTTGGCTCCGCCTTTTTAGAGCGTGCCTGTTTTTTGGCTTGTGGTTTTATCCTTCTCCTTCTCCCTTTTATTTTGGGTGGTGGTCCAGCCGGTGAGTGTTGATAATTGTCAGCTGCAGGGGTCCCCATCACGGGCTGTTGTCTTTGACTGAGCACAGAGTTTAAGCATACTATCACTAAAAAACACCCCAAAAATATCTCCCAAAAAACCCCCCAAAAATTCCAACAAGACCCGAAAAAAACCCCAAAAATATCCCCCAAAATCACCAAAAACCGAAAAAAATTCCCCGCCAAAAAATCCCCCAAAATTACCAAAAATATCCCCCCAAAAAACCTCAAAAGCTACGTGGAAGTGGCGGCCAAAGGTAAGAAAAATACCCCCCAAAATCCCCCCAAAATGCCCCAAATAATCCCCAAAATATCGCCAAAAGTTAAAAAAAAAAAAAATCCCCCAAAAAATTCCTCCAAAAATTACCCAAAACTCCCAAAAAATCCCCCCAAAAATCCCCAAAAAATCCTCAAAAAAACCCCAAAAAATCCCAAAAATATTCCCCAAAATCCCTGAAAAACCCAAAAATAATTCCCCTTAAAAAATCCCCAAAAATTACCAACAATATCTATCCAAAAAACTCCCAAAACGTGGAAGCGGCGGCCAAATGTATGGACAAAACAAAAAAAAAACAAAAACCCAAAAATACCCAAGAAAAAATCCCCAAAAAAATCGCGAAAAATTAAAAATAAAAAAATCCCAAAAAAATCCCCCCAAAAATTCCCCAAAACCCCCTAATATCCCAAATAATCCCGCAAAAAAATCCCAAAAAACCCCAAAACATTCCCAAAAACATTCCCCAAAACATTCCAAAAAATTTCCCCCCAAAAATCCCCAAAAACCCCCCAAAAAATTCCAAACACCCACCCAAAATGCCCAAAACCATCAAAAAATATCCCCAAAAATTACCAAAAGCAAAAATAAAATTCCCCCAAAAAGGTCCCAAAAATTGCCAAAAAATATCCTCAAAAAAACCACCAAAAATCACCTGGAGCAGGCGGCCAAAGGTAAGAGAAAAAACCCCAAAAAACCCCCAAAAATACCCCCAAAAATCGCCAAAAAGTCGCCAAAAATTTAAAAAAAAATCCTTAGAAAAATTCCCCAAAAATCCCCCAAAATCCAAGAAAAATTCCCCAAAAATATCCCCAAAAATAAAGAAAAAAATCCCCTAAAAATCCAAAAAAATCCCACACATTACAAAAAACCTCCCAAAAATTTGCCAAAATTACCAAAAATCTCCTCAGAAAAATCCCCAAAAATCACCTGGAGCTGGCAGCAAAACGTAAGAAAAAAACCCCAAAAAAACCCTCAGAAATACCCCCAAAAATTCCCTAAACCCACAAAAATTCGCCAAAATATCCCCAAAAATAGCAAAACTCAAAAAAAAAAAAAAAAAAACCCAACAAATTCTCCCCATAAAATCCCCCAAAATTTTAAAAAATATCCCCCCAAAAAAATCCCAAAAATTAGCTGGAGCTGGCGGCCAAAGGAGAGAAAGCACCCCAAAAAACTACCTAAAAACCCTCCCAAAATTACCAAAAATATCTCCAAAATATCGACAAATATTAAAATAAAAAATCTGAAAAAAATCCCCCAAAAAATCCCAAATAATCCCCCAAGAAAACCCAAAACCACCCCAAAACCATCCCAAAAATATCCTCAAAAATTGCCAAAATCCCTAAAAAATTCCCCCCCAAAAAATCCCCCAAAATTCCCCAAAATTCCCAAAACCATCCCTAAAAAAACCCCAAAAACCACCTGGAGCTGTCGGCCAAAGTTAAGAAAAAACCCCCCCAAAAAATCCCAAAAATTCCCAAAGATTACTCCCCAAAAAATCCCCTAAAATTACCAAAACACCCCCAAAAAGTCCTCTAGAAACACCCCTAAAAATTGCCGAAACCTGGTACGCAAAGGTAAGAAAAAACCCAAAAAAAAAAATCCCTAAATATCCGCAAAAACTTCAAAGTAAATTCCCCAAAACCCCCAAAAAATTCCCCAAAAAGCCCCCTAAAATTACCCAAACCCCCCCAAAAAATTCCAAAAAAACCCCCTAGAAACACCCCAAAAAAACCCTCCAAAATCACCATAAGCTGTCAGCCAAAGGTGAAAAAAAAACACCTAAAAATCCCCAAAAATATCTCAAAAAAATCCCAAAACAATTCCAAAAAAATTCTTCCAAAAAAGTCCCCAAAGCTCCCCAAAATAACAAAAAAACCCCTAAAAATCCCCAAAATACCACCCAAAACCATCCCAAAAATATCCCCCAAAAAACCCCCAAAAAATTACCAAAAAAAATACCCCAAACATTCCCCAAAAAAATCCCTCAAAAAATCCCCAAAAATCCCTAAAAATTACCAAAAACATCCCCCAAAAAAACCCCAAAAATCACCTGGACCTGGCCACTAAAAGTGAGGAAAAAACCCCAAAAAATAGCCAAAAACACCCTAAAAATATACCCCAAACATATCCCCAAAAAATTTCCAAGAACCCCCCAAAAAACACCAAAACCACTCAAAAAATATACCCAAAAAATTACCAAAAATACCCCACAAATTATCAAAAAACCACCTGGAGCTGGCAGGAAAAGGAGAGAAGATAACTCCAAAAACTACCCAAAAAACACCCAAAATCTCCCAAAAAATATTCCGAAAAATTACCAAAAAATCCAAAAAAACTTCCCCCAAAATCCCTAAAAATTACAAAAAATATCCTAAAAACCCCCCAAAAATCCCAAAAATATCCCCCAAAATTGCCAAAAACCCGAAAAAAATTCACCCCCTCAAAAATCCCCAAAAATTACCAAAAATATCCCCCCCAAAAAACCCCAAAACCACGTGGAAATCGTGGACAAAGGAAAGAAAAAACTCCCAGAAATCCTCCCAAAAAAATCCCAAAAAAATCCCCAAAAATAAAAAAAAAAAAAAAAAAAAAAAAAAAAAAAAAAAAAAATCCCCCAAATATTCCCCAAATAATTCCCAAAACCCCCAAAAAAATCTCCCAAATATTCCCCAAAAAACCTCAGAAAAACCCCAAAAAACATCCCAAAAGTGTCCCAAAAATTACCAAAAGCCCAAAAATAATTTCCAAAAAAAAATCCCCAAAAATCCCCAAAAATTTGACAAAATATTCCCCCAAAAAATCCCAAAAATCAGCGGCAGCTGGGGGCCAAAGGGGAAGAATAACCAAAAAAAACTACCTAAAACCCCCAAAAATTACCAAAAAAATAATTTAAAAAATCGCCAAAAATTAAAAAAATAAAATAATCCCCAGAAAAATCCCCCCAAAAAACTTAGCAAAACCATCCAAAAATCCCAAAAAATCCCCCCAAAAAACCCCAAAAACCCAAAAAAAAATCCCAAAAATATCCACAAAAATCCAAAAATATTTTCTCAAAAATACCCCAAAATCAACCCCAAAAATCCCCCAAAAATTACCAAAAATATTTTCCGAAAGAATTCATAAAAAAGTTCCAAAAACCCACCAAAAATCCCCCAAAATCCCCAAAAATCCCCAAAAATTCCCATAAAATCCTGAAAAAGCCCAAATTTTAAAAAATCCTCATAAATATTCCCAAAAATTTCCCTAAAACCCGAAAAAATTCCCTAAAACCCCAAAAAAATTCCCAAAAAATTCCCCCCAAAAATACCCCAAAAAATCCCCAAAAAATCCAAAAAATTACCACAAAACCCCCCAAAATTACCAAAATCCAAAAAAATTCCCAAAAAATTACCAGAAATATCCTCCAAAAAACCCCAAAAATCACCTGGAGCTGGCGGCCAAAGGTAAGAAAAAAAACTCCAAAAAACGCAAAAAATCACCTGGACCTGGCCACTAAAAGTGAGGGAAAAACCCCAAAAAACAGCCAAAAACACCCTAAAAATATCCCCTAAAAATATCCCCAAAAATTACCAAAAACCCCCAAAAAACGCCAAAACCACCCAAAATATATACCCTAAAAATTACCAAAACCCCCCCCAAAAATTATCAAAAAACCATCTGGAGCTGGCAGGCAAAGGAAAGAAAATAATCCCAAAAACTACCCACAAAACACCCAAAAAATATCCACAAAAATTACCAAAAAACCCAAAAACAATTTCTAAAAAAATCCCTAAAAATTACCAAAAACATCCTCAAAAAACCCCCCAAAACCACCTGGAGCTGGCAGGCAAAGGAAAGAAAATAATCCCAAAAACTACCCACAAAACACCCAAAAAATATCCACAAAAATTACCAAGAAACCCAAAAACAATTTCTAAAAAAATCCCTAAAAATTACCAAAAATATCCTCAAAAAACCCCCCAAAACCACCTGGAGCTGACGGCCAAAAGTAAGAAAAAAACGCCCAAAAAATCCCGAAAAATACCCCAAAAAAATCCCTAAAAAATACTCAAAAAATTAAAAAAAAATCCCCAAAGAAGTCCCACAAATATTCCCAAGAACCCAAAAAAAATCCCCCCCAAAAATCCGCAAAATTCCTCAAAAAACCCCCCCAGAAATCATCCCAAAAATATCCCCAAAAAATCCCCCCAAAACCCAAAATGAATTCTTAAAATATATATCCCCAAAGATCCCCAAAAATTTTAGAAAATATCTCCCCAAAAAATCGCAAAAATCAGCTACACATGGCAGCCAAAGGGGAGAAAGAACCCCAAAAAACTACCTAAAAACCCCCCAAAATTACCATAAAAATCTCAAAAAAATCGCCAAAAATAAAATAAAAAAATCCCCAAAAACATCCCCGAAAAAAAAATCCCTCAAAAAATTCCCAAAAAATCCCCCCAAAAATTCCAAAATATCCACCTAAAAATTCCAAAAAACCCCCCCAAAAAATCCCAAAAATATCCCAATAAATTACCAAAATCCCCCAAAATATTTCTCCAAAAACATCCCCAAAAGGAACCCCAAAAACCACCTGGAGCTGGCGGCCAAAGGTAAAAAAAAAAACCCAAAAATACCCCCCAAAATACCCCAAAAATTACTAAAAAAATCTCCAAATAACCTCAAAAAAACCCCCAAAAACCATCCCAAAATATCTCCAAAAATTACCAAAAGCCCAAAAATAATTCCCATAAAAAATCTCCAAAAATGAGCTGGACCTAGCGTCCAAAGGGGAGAAAAAAGCCCAAGAAACTACCCAAAGTTCCCCCAAAAATTACCAAAAAAATTGCCACCAAAAATCAGAAAAAAAATCTCCAAAAAAAACTCCCCAAAAAATCCCCAAAACCCTCCAAAAATCCCCAAAAATAACCAAAAAATCCGCAAAAAATTAAAACAAAACCCCAAACGACATCTTAAAAACATCCCTAAAAATTACCAAAAAAAAAAAAAAAAAAAAAAAAAAAAGCCAAAAATTACCAAAAAACATCCCAAAATTACCAAAAATCCCCCAAAAAATCCCACAAAATTTACCAAAATCCCTAAAAATCACCTAGAGCTGGCGGCCAATGATGAGAAAAAACCCCAAGAAACCCCAAAAACCATCCCAAAAAAATCCCCAAAAATTCCCAAAACTCACCAATAATCCCAAAAAATGCCCCCAAAAAAACTCCAAATAAATCCCAAAAATATCCCCCAAAATCCCCAAAAAATCCCAAAAAAATCCCACCCAAAAAATCCCCCAAATTTTAAAAAAATAGCCCCCCAAAAAATCCCAAAAATCAGCTGGAGCTGGCCGCCAAATGGGAGAAAAAAAACCAAAAATCTACCAAAAAAACCCCGAAAAATTAGAAAAAAAAATCTCAAAAAAATTGCCAAAAATTGCAAAAAAAATTCCCCAAAATAATCCTTCCAAATTTTCCCAAAAACCACCCAAAATCCCAAGTAATCCCGGAAAAAAGCCCAAAGAAATTCCAAAGAAACCCAATAAACCTCCCAAAAATATCCCCCAAAATTACCAAAAGCCCAAAACTAATTCCCAAAAAAAATCCCCAAATAGTTTAAAAAATGTCTCCCAAAAAAATCCCAAAAATCAGCTGGAGCTAGCGGCCAAAGGGGAGAAAGAACTCCAAAAAACGAACTAAAAACCCTTCGAAAATAACAAAAAAAAAATCTCCAAAAAATCGCCAAAAATTAAGAAAAAACAAAACAAAACAAAAAAAAAAAAAATTCCCCCAAAAATTCCCAAAAGCCCACCAGAATCCCAAAAAATGCCACCCAAAATTAAAAAAAAACCTCAAAAAACCCCAAAAAAACATACCAAAAATAACCCCAAATATTACCAAAATCCCCAAAAAAATTCCTCCAAAAAAGTTCTCCCAAAAAATCTCAAAAAATTACCAAAAATATCCCCAAAAGAAACACCAAAAACCACTTGGAGCAGGAAGCCAAAGGTAAGGAAAAAAAAAACCCCAAAAGATCCCAAAAATATCCTAGGAATACCCCCCAAAAAATCCCCTAAATTTACCAAAACCCCCAAAAATATCCCAAAAAAATCCACTAGAAACACCCCAAAAATTCCCCAAAATCCCCATAACCTGGCAGCCAAAGGAGAAAAAAAAGACCAAAAAACACCCCAAAAATGTCCGCAAAAATTACCAAAATCCCCCAAAAATTCCCCAAAAACTCCGCAAAAAATCCCCAGAAAATCGATGCCTGCCGATCGATTGCTCAGCGATCGACTCGTAATGCCTGCCGATAGATTGCTCGGCGATACATTAGTGATGCCTGCCGATCGATTGCTCGGCGATCGATTAGTGATGCCTGCCGATCGATTGCTCGACGATCGACTCGTACTGCCTGCCGATCGATCTCTCTAGGCTCGATTGCTCAGGCCCAGGGCAATGCACCCTAAACCCAACCCCGCCCCTTGGGCTTCGTAACTGCCTGGGGTGTCACGTGGCCCCGTCCCCCGTTTTTAAAGGGGTTTTGGGGTGTTTAGGGGGGTTTTAAGGTTGCTTTAGGGTATTTTGATGGGATTTTTTAAAGTTTTTATTGGATTTTTAATTTTTTTTTTTAATTTTGGGGTTTTTTTTGGGGGTTCTGGGGGTTTAGCCCAGCGCTGACCCTGTCCCTCTTCGTTCCATCCCCTGGGACGCTCCCCCGGCCCCGCCCCTGCCCCGCCCCAGCCCTGGCTGCGCACTCGCCGCTAACGCCGCCTTGTGGGCACAGCGCGGTACTGCAGCCGCTGCCGAGCAGCTCCCCTCTCCCCTCCTCACCCGATTGCCTCTGCCAAAACCCAGCCTAAGGCTGAGCTCCCTATCCCCTCAATCTCTGCAAGGAATCGGATTTCTCAATCCGGCAGGGCAGCAATGCTGTTCTCCTCGCCGGAGATCCGGATTGCAGCGGCGCCCCCGCCTTCGCTGCCCGGATGGAACGGGGAGCGGGGGTGTGTGTGAATAGAGGGGAGGGTGACGCCGAGTTCGGGCTGCGAGAGCGGCCGTGGCTGCGAGCGTGGGAAGGGCGGCAGTGCTGCCGCCTTGTGGACAGAGTCTGGTACTGCAGCCAGCCCTGAGCCGGCCCCTGGCAGCGCTGCCGCCTTGTGGGCACAGCGCGGTGCTGCGCGCGTGCCCTTCCGATGATGGGAGCGAGCGCGTGCCGGGACGCTGCCCTGTAGGACTGCCGCCACGCTGCGGATGCCGCTTGCGGCAGGAGCCCGGCCGAGACAAGCATCCCCGCCCGTGCCTGCCGCCGCTCCAGCGTCGGCCGGAGCTCTTTTCGGCGTCGTTGCCGGATTCAGGCAGGCGAATTAGAAATTGAGATGGTGAGAGGCGTTACGGGTACCACAACAAAGATGGCAGCCGGGCCGGAAGTGGCCTCTGCCAGTACTAAAGATGGCAGCAGCGAAGGGCGGAAGTTACTGCTTGCCACTCTCAAGATGGCGGCTCAGCCGGTACTCGCCTGACCTTCTATATATGGCGGCAGAAAGGGCGGGAAAACAAGGACCTCAGTGTGTTTTGGGGGCTGCCTGCGCGCGACGCCGACACCGATCGCCGCGGCGCGATTTTCTGCGGAGTTTCCGAGAGTGCGGACACGGGCTGTGGGCTCAGCGGCGCCGCAGGCGCCGACAGGCGGCTGCGGGGACGCCTTTCTCTGCCGGGGTCCTGTCCTGCCGGAGAAGGTACCGGGGGCGGTACCGGGGGCGGTACCCACGGCGGTACCCGGCGGGGATCCAGGTGCGGGGCCGTGAGGTGATCCAGGGGCGGGGCCGAGCCTGGCAAAGGTGCGCGGGGTCTCGGTGCGGCTGCGCGGAGCGTGGCCGAGGTGATTGAACTCCAGGTAATGGGCTCGGCCACCATTTGCTCAGGCTGAGCTCGCTGCGGACGGTGGCTGCGTTGGAGCTCCGCGCACAGGGACTGGTTGGATTTCTGCTTTCCCTTCTCTCAAACCCTCTCCCCCTCCTTCCTCCTCCTCGTGTTCCCCTTCTTTTTCTCCCTTTCCCGCCTTTCTCTCTCCTCCTCAAACCGACTCTTTCCCTCCCCTTTGGCCTCTCCTCCTGTTTCTCTCTCTACCTTTCCTCCCTCCTCCCCGTGTTCCTTTTCTTTTCTTTCTCCCCCCAACCTGTCCCCCCAATTCTCCCTCTCCTGTCCCTACCCCGCTCCCCTCTCCTGTTCCCCTCCTGGGTCCCCCGTCCCTCTCCGTCCCCGGCCTTTCCCTCCCCGTCCCGCTTCCCTCCGCAGCCCGAGCCCTCCCTGCTCCTCTCATCCCTGCGTCCCTGCTCTCCGTCCCTTCTCCCCTGGCTGTTTCCCGCTGTTCCCTCCCATCCGCCCCCCATACCTATACACACCCTACCCTACCCTGTTCTATTCCTTTCTCCTCCTGCTCCTGCTTCTACCCTTCCTTCCCCCCAACCCTGGGCCCCCCATTCCCTCTCCCTGCTCCCATTCCCCTCCTTCAATCCTCCCCTCCTTCCTCCACTCTCCCATTCCCCCCCCAGCAAACCCCTCCCTGTCCCCGCTGCCCTGCACACCCCGGCACCCCCCGCCCTCGGTACTTGGTCACCCACCCCGCCCGCCCCATCTGCCCCCCTTTCCCATCCTCCGTGCCTGGCTTTTCCTCTTTCCCCCGCCCAGCGGGGTTCGGGGCGCCGCATAATAAAGGCCGGAGAGCCGGAGCGGCTGGACCCGGCCGGGGCGCGGGGGCCGCCATGCCAGCCCTGGAGCCCCAAATCTCGGCGCTCCTGGTGCCTCCGTCTTGCGGAGGCCCCGCAGCCCTGAGCGCGGAGCAGCGCCCGGCTCCCCGTTCCCGTGCGCGCACAGCTCCGGGGCTGCCGCCCGCGCACCCCTGCGGAACGAGCCGGGCTGAGGCGCGGGAGGAGCCGCTCGGCAGGGCCGGGCACGGTTCCGCTCGGGCTGTTTCTCATTCACCTGCCAGATGGGATGCTCCCCCTCTCCCTTGCTTTGCAACTCCAAGAAGCTCTGCAATGGCAAAACCTCTTTTATTAAAGCTCGGTTGCGGCTTTTCCCCTTTACTTCCAGGTCACAGGATATACTGGGATTGAGAGGGTTCCTAAAATCCGACTCTCGAGGACACGGCCCGTGGGAGAATTGAACTCACAACCTTGGCACTACCTGGACTGTGCTCCGACTGACTGAGCCCTCTGCATCACAGGTGTGAAACTCCCAAGGCTGGGAATCCTTGGCTCCAGCAAGGAAACTGCAGCTCCTTCTATTCTGCTAAAGCTGCTTTACACACCAGCCCCTGCCACGGCTGTAGGGTAGAACTGGCTGGCAGCTGGCATGACAGCACCGCATCTTCCCATCCCCTGATTTTCCTGCCCTTTCCAGGATTTACCCAGCAGCTGTAGATTTGCTCTTGCCATGTCTCTTTGTAGGGAGAAGTGAGCAGGACAGGTTCTGAGGCTTCCCTTGCTGCGTGACCTGAGTTCTTCTGGAGAGTGGCAGATGGCATTTCCTGCAGGTGAGTGTTGCCCAAATGAAGCAGCTGCTGAAGCTGGGGCTGCTTTTGTGGCCCAGAGCTGCACAGAGGCCTCAGTGCCTCCCACTCACTGCCAGCAATGCTCCTTGTTGTTTCTGTGTGTCCCAGCTGCGGGGAATGGGGGGCAGGACGAGGCCAGGAGTCCCCGAAAGGCATCCAGCACCTCTTGTCCTTGGGCCCTCGGGGCAGGGGCTGTGCCTGCAGTGTCCTGCCCGTGCCAAGCACACGGCCTGGGATGGGCGCTGGGTGCCCGGCCGGCGCTGGCACGGACACGGCTCAAGGGCTGCCCGTGGCTCCCGGGCCAGGGGCTGCTCTGAGCAGGTTCCTGGAGACGCTTCAGCCTGGATACAGGCCACTGGCAGCCCAAAAGCAGCCCAAGGAGCAGCTGGCGTGTCCTGGTGATGGTGGCACGGGCTGTGTGCAGAGGGGCTCAGACAGCAATTCCTGGTTCCAGCCTCCCAGAGCTCCCAGGCAGCTGCCAGGTATGTCCTGTCCATCCCAATTGCCTTCCCTTCCCTTCCTGCCTGAGGCCTCGTTCAGCAGCAGCGGCACTGAAGCCAAGGCAGTCTTCCCTCACAGCTATTAAATGCCAACCAAGAGCCTGCAGAGATGCCTTCAAATCAAAGGTTCAGGTGGGATGAAGTTTTGTTTGGACGAAGGTGGGAGTTTCCAGGGAGGCAGCTGGAAGTGCAGAAGGGATGGAAAGCTTTCCCAGGTGGGTCCCACTGGAGGTGTGCTGAAGGCAGGGATGTGCACCCTTTGCTGAGGGAAAAGAACTTGCAGAGGCCACTGCTGAGGCACTGAAAGGAGCTGAGCTGCTGCAGGGAGAGATGTCCTCCCGTGGGCACGGGGAGCTGCCTTGGCACGGGACGGGAGTGCCCCCGGCCCTGCCTTCTCCTGCTTGAAAATATCACCTGGAGCCCCGGCTCAGGGGGGCTAAATCAGCTGAACTCCAGGCAGCTCTGTCAGCTGCCCCCCAGGGACATGGGTGGGGCTGGGGGATGAGGGCTTTAAATAGCCAATTCTTTGGAACAGATGCCTGTCCCTGTCCCGATGCTGCTGAGCTTCCTTGGACGCTCTGCCCGTTCCTGGCACAGCTGGCGTTCAAGGGGCAGCTCTGCACGGGAATATCCACCCTACATGAGGCACTGTGAGGTTATGACATCACATATGAGCATTACTGTAGCCAGCCCAGAGCTGGAGGTTTGTTTTAGAAAGAAAATTTTTGGACTCTGCAAAAGTGAAAGCTCAGTTTCTACAAAAACCATCTGGTTGTGACATTGCACGCTCCAGACACTCTTCTCTCCTTGACTGAGCAAAAGGTTTTACCTCCTGTACTAAATCAGGAGAAGCACAATGACAGATTTCCACATTCACTAAGCATTAAATAAGGGCTTCAAAAGAAAAATCTGGGCAGCAGTAACTGTAAGAGCACTTGGCTTCAGTCTAACAGGCAAGCCTCAGAACAGCTGTTCACCTTTAGTGCTGCAGAGGTACTTCCAAGACAGTCACTAGAGGTCAGACATCTAGGTCTTATCACCTTTATTTGTGGTGTTAAGATTGCCAGCCCTTAAGGCCAGCAGATCCTGAACAGGGAATGGCCTCCTGCATCAGGCAGGGCTCAGCGTGCCTTTACCTGCGGAAGGTCGGCTGAATCCATACAGGTCTCTGCACTGCAAATGCACATGAACAGTGGAAGAAAGCTCTCCATGTGCTTCCTCAGGTACTTCCCAGTGGCACTGCTCAGACACCAGAGATCCAACTGCAGCAGGTGAGTCCTGGAGTGCTGGATCAGCATAGCCACAATGGCCAGGGAGGTGAGTGAGCACTGGGCAAGGCAGTGAGCCTGCACCTCGACACCACCTGTGAGAGCAAGGACTGGCTCACTCTGGAGAGCCTGAAGGAAAACTCGCTCCAAATCTCTTCTGGCCGATGCTGACATCAATTTCCCCAAAGCCTTAATGTGCTCTGTGGACAGCAGAAGTTCTCCTTGCTGGGGCTGTCTTTGGTGGCTATCTGTAAAGAGCTGCAACAAAGTTTGTCAATAGAAGCTTGGAACGGCAAGGCAAGAGCGAGCTCGGAGCAGAAGAAGGAGCACGAGAGGCCCTCTGGGCAAAAGGTCTTGGTGGCACGGCCAGGGCACCTTCAAGGTGCCGCGGCTGACTTTGCTTGTGCTGGGCGACCTCCCTGCGTGCAGGGCTGCGTCTTTGCTCTGCTTGGCCTTTTGCCGTTGCGCTCCTTTGGCTGCCTGGAGAGAGGGGCAACCATGTAAGGAGGGTGAGAGCCCCTTTTCTCTGCAGCTGAGGGGGGAAACGGAGCTCTCCGAGCCCCCAGCCCGGCCGCCCTGTAAGCGGGGCAGGGCTTTTTCCCAGCCGTGGCAGCTTTCTGCCTGCTGCTGGCCCCTGGCCAGCGTGACCCCCTGTACTCGAGGCGCGTCACAGCCTTTGTCCCCGTAGCAGCCCTGAAGCGCCTCAGCGCGTCGAGGCCCCTGTGCCCTCCCCACGGTGCGGTGCGGTGCAGGTCTGATGCTTTTGTCTCCTGCTGAGCACTGGGGGTGGCTCCCTTGAGCCCTTTGGCTGCACGGAACTCGCTCCCTCTTCTGGGACAACTGTCTTCCCCTCCCTCCCTTGTCATTGCGTTAGGTGGTGTGAATGAGCCTGGCGCGTTTGCGCTTTAGCCCCCCTTTAGAAATAGAGCAGGGTAGCTTAGGCTTCCCAGGAGAGCCCGAGGAGCTCCGTGCAGCCACAAGCCGGTCCCCAAAACGCTTGCGTGGACAAAGTGTCTGGCCTCGCCCCTGCTTTCTGCGGAGGGCACGAAGCCGCTTAACGGTAGCGTGGGCAACGTGACCCGCCTGTAGCCAGGGCCTGGGTCTGGGCCTAGGGTGCCCTTTGTGCTGGTGAACTGGCAGCGTGCGGGCCCCTTAATCTTGGGCACGTGTCAGGAACTTGCTTGTCCCTTTTTCCCCAGGAGCAGCCCCAGGGCCCTGTAAGCAGAGGTGGGGAGGCTGCTTTAGCCGGGTGACAGGAACGCCTGCGCCCGGGCCTTTGCCCCTAAGATGGGCGCAGGTCAGAGCTTGGGCTCAGTGGCGCTTGTTGTGGGGTGCCGGGCTGCGGGGGGCGGCCCCGTAAGCGGGGTTGTGTGCGCCCCCTGGTCTCGGCGGGCGGTTGGAGGGACCCCCTGTAATCAGGCGGGTGTCCCTGGCCCCAGCCTCTCAGAGGCGTGGGGCCAGGAGTGGTGGGGCCGGGCGTGTGCCCTCCCTGTCGCCGGGGCTGGGCTCCCGGCCCCTGGGGCCCCTGGGGTCCTTGGCCTTTAGGCCGTGAGTTGGGCTGCCTGACTGTGGAGTCTGGTTCCTGTTGCCCGGGGGAAGGCCGAGCTCCGTGGCTCCCTGGGTGCGGACCGGCCTGTAAGCAGGCTGTGGGTCCGGGCGCCTTTGTGCGCCCTTCAGCTGGCAGCCTGCGTTGAGCGCCCTCCCCGTTAGTGGGGAGTGGGCCCGAATTGGAGAGAAGGAGCCTCCGTAGGCGTCGGGGACCAGGGCCGCCCTGTAAGTCGGGGCCGGTGCTCTGGAGTCCCGGGCATTTTGCAGTGCAGGCAGCGGCTTGGGCCGCCCTGTAAGCAGGGGTGCAGCCTCTTGCGCGCTGCTTTGCTTTGTGCCCAGCTTCTTTTGCCCAGAGGGCCCGGCTCCCAGCGCGGCAGTGGACTTTGGCGGACGTCGAGGTGGTGAGCGGAGCTGCAGTTGGGGGCTTTTGGGCTGCTGTTGGGGGGTTCTGTGGGCGGTGGGCTGGCGCGAGGGTCTCGATGTGGGGCCAGTGGGCGGCGGTTCCCTTTGGGAGCTGGAGCTTGTCGGGCCTGAGTGCATCGTCCTCCACTGGCAGGAGCCGAGTGACGGCCGGGCAAGGACGAGCTGGATGAGCGTCAGCTTCGAGGTCAAGAGTGGAACGGCAAGGCAAGAGCGAGCTCGGAGCAGAAGAAGGAGCACGAGAGGCCCTCTGGGCAAAAGGCCTTGGTGGCACGGCCAGGACACCTTCAAGGTGCCGCGGCTGACTTTGCTTGTGCTGGGCGACCTCCCTGCGTGCAGGGCTGCGTCTTTGCTCTGCTTGGCCTTTTGCCGTTGTGCTCCTTTGGCTGCCTGGAGAGAGGGTCTACCTTGTAAGGAGGGTGAGAACCCCTTTTCTCTGCACCTGAGGGGGGAAACGGAGCTCCCCGAGCCCCCAGCCCGGCCGCCCTGTAAGCGGGGCAGGGCTTTTTCCCAGCCGTGGCAGCTTTCTGCCTGCTGCTGGCCCCTGGCCAGCGTTACCCCCTGTACTCGAGGCGCGTCACAGCCTTTGTCCCCGTAGCAGCCCTGAAGCGCCTCAGCGCGTCGAGGCCTCTGTGCCCTCCCCACGGTGCGGTGCGGTGCAGGTCTGATGCTTTTGTCTCCTGCTGAGCACTGGGGGTGGCTCCCTTGAGCCCTTTGGCTGCATGGAACTCGCTCCCTCTTCTGGGACAACTGTCTACCCCTCCCTCCCTTGTCATTGCATTAGGTGGTGTGAATGAGCCCGGCGCGTTTGCGCTTTAGCCCCCCTTTAGAAATAGAGCAGGGTAGCTTAGGCTTCCCAGGAGAGCCCGAGGAGCTCCGTGCAGCCACAAGCCGGTCCCCAAAACGCTTGCGTGGACAAAGTGTCTGGCCTCTCCCCTGCTTTCTGCGGAGGGCACGAAGCCGCTTAACGGTAGCGTGGGCAACGTGACCCGCCTGTAGCCAGGGCCTGAGGTCTGGGCCTAGGGTGCCCTTTGTGCTGGTGAACTGGCAGCTTGCGGGCCCCTTAACCTGGGCACGTGTCAGGAACTTGCTTGTCCCTTTTTCCCCAGGAGCAGCCCCAGGGCCCTGTAAGCAGAGGTGGGGAGGCTGCTTTAGCCGGGTGACAGGAACGCCTGCGCCCGTGCCTTTGCCCCTAAGCGGGGCGCAGGCCGGAGCCCGTGCTCCGTGGCGCTTGTTGGGGGGTGCCGGGCTGCAGGGGGCGGCCCCGTAAGCGGGGTTGTGTGCGCCCCCTGGTCTCGGCGGGCGGTTGGAGGGACCCCCTGTAATCAGGCGGGTGTCCCTGGCCCCAGCCTATCAGAGGCGTGGGGCCAGGAGTGGTGGGGCCGGGCGTGTGCCCTCCCTGTCGCCGGGGCTGGGCTCCCGGCCCCTGGGGCCCCTGGGGTCCTTGGCCTTTAGGCCGTGAGTTGGGCTGCCTGACTGTGGAGTCTGGTTCCTGTTGCCCTGGGGGAAGGCTGAGCTCCGTGGCTCCCTGGGTGCGGACCGGCCTGTAAGCAGGCTGTGGGTCCGGGCGCCTATGTGCGCCCTTCAGCTGGCAGCCTGCGTTGAGCGCCCTCCCCGTTAGTGGGGAGTGGGCCCGGATTGGAGAGAAGGAGCCTCCGTAGGCCTCGGGGACCAGGGCCGCCCTGTAAGTCGGGGCCGGTGCTCTGGAGTCCCGGGCATTTTGCAGTGCAGGCAGCGGCTGGGGCCGCCCTGTAAGCAGGGGTGCAGCCTCTTGCGCGCTGCTTTGCTTTGTGCCCAGCTTCTTTTGCCCAGAGGGCCCGGCTCCCAGCGCGGCGTTGGACTTTGGCGGACGTCGAGGGGTGAGCAGAGCTGCAGTTGGGGGCTTTTGGGCAGCTGTTGGGGGGGTTCTGTGGGCGGTGGGCTGGCGCGAGGGTCTCGATGCGGGGCCAGTGGGCGGCGGTTCCCTTTGGGAGCTGGAGCTTGTCGGGCCTGAGTGCATCGTCCTCCACTGGCAGGAGCCGAGCGACAGCCGGGCAAGGACAAGCTGGATGAGCGTCAGCTTCGAGGTCAAGAGTGGAACGGCGAGGCAAGAGCGAGCTCGGAGCAGAAGAAGGAGCACGAGAGGCCCTCTGGGCAAAAGGCCTTGGTGGCACGGCCAGGGCACCTTCAAGGTGCCGCGGCTGACTTTGCTTGTGCTGGGCGACCTCCCTGCGTGCAGGGCTGCGTCTTTGCTCTGCTTGGCCTTTTGCCGTTGTGCTCCTTTGGCTGCCTGGAGAGAGGGGCAAGCCTGTAAGGAGGGTGAGAACCCCTTTTCTCTGCACCTGAGGGGGGAAACGGAGCTCCCCGAGCCCCCAGCCCGGCCGCCCTGTAAGCGGGGCAGGGCTTTATCCCAGCCGTGGCAGCTTTCTGCCTGCTGCTGGCCCCTGGCCAGCGTTACCCCCTGTACTCGAGGCGCGTCACAGCCTTTGTCCCCGTAGCAGCCCTGAAGCGCCTCAGCACGTCGAGGCCTCTGTGCCCTCCCCACGGTGCGGTGCGGTGCGGTGCAGGTCTGATGCTTTTGTCTCCTGCTGAGCACTGGGGGTGGCTCCCTTGAGCCCTTTGGCTGCACGGAACTCGCTCCCTCTCCTGGGACAACTGTCTTCCCCTCCCTCCCTTGTCATTGCGTTAGGTGGTGTGAATGAGCCCGGCGCGTTTGCGCTTTAGCCCCCCTTTAGAAATAGAGCAGGGTAGCTTAGGCTTCCCAGGAGAGCCCGAGGAGCTCCGTGCAGCCACAAGCCGGTCCCCAAAACGCTTGCGTGGACAAAGTGTCTGGCCTCGCCCCTGCTTTCTGCGGAGGGCACGAAGCCGCTTAACGGTAGCGTGGGCAACGTCACCCGCCTGTAGCCAGGGCCTGAGTCTGGGCCTAGGGTGCCCTTTGTGCTGGTGAACTGGCAGCGTGCGGGCCCCTTAACCTGGGCACGTGTCAGGAACTTGCTTGTCCCTTTTTCCCCAGGAGCAGCCCCAGGGCCCTGTAAGCAGAGGTGGGGAGGCTGCTTTAGCCGGGTGACAGGAACGCCTGCGCCCGGGCCTTTGCCCCTAAGCGGGGCGCAGGCCGGAGCCCGTGCTCCGTGGCGCTTGTTGGGGGGTGCCGGGCTGCGGGGGGCGGCCCCGTAAGCGGGGTTGTGTGCGCCCCCTGGTCTCGGCGGGCGGTTGGAGGGACCCCCTGTAATCAGGCGGGTGTCCCTGGCCCCAGCCTATCAGAGGCGTGGGGCCAGGAGTGGTGGGGCCGGGCGTGTGCCCTCCCTGTCGCCGGGGCTGGGCTCCCGGCCCCTGGGGCCCCTGGGGTCCTTGGCCTTTAGGCCGTGAGTTGGGCTGCCTGACTGTGGAGTCTGGTTCCTGTTGCCCTGGGGGAAGGCCGAGCTCCGTGGCTCCCTGGGTGCGGACCGGCCTGTAAGCAGGCTGTGGGTCCGGGCGCCTTTGTGCGCCCTTCAGCTGGCAGCCTGCGTTGAGCGCCCTCGCCGTTAGTGGGGAGTGGGCCCGAATTGGAGAGAAGGAGCCTCCGTAGGCCTCGGGGACCAGGGCCGCCCTGTAAGTCGGGGCCGGTGCTCTGGAGTCCCGGGCATTTTGCAGTGCAGGCAGCGGCTGGGGCCGCCCTGTAAGCAGGGGTGCAGCCTCTTGCGCGCTGCTTTGCTTTGTGCCCAGCTTCTTTTGCCCAGAGGGCCCGGCTCCCAGCGCGGCGTTGGACTTTGGCGGACGTCGAGGTGGTGAGCGGAGCTGCAGTTGGGGGCTTTTGGGCAGCTGTTGGGGGGTTCTGTGGGCGGTGGGCTGGCGCGAGGGTCTCGATGCGGGGCCGGTGGGCGGCGGTTCCCTTTGGGAGCTGGAGCTTGTCGGGCCTGAGTGCATCAGTCCTCCACTGGCAGGAGCCGAGCGACGGCCGGGCAAGGACAAGCTGGATGAGCGTCAGCTTCGAGGTCAAGAGTGGAACGGCGAGGCAAGAGCGAGCTCGGAGCAGAAGAAGGAGCACGAGAGGCCCTCTGGGCAAAAGGCCTTGGTGGCACGGCCAGGGCACCTTCAAGGTGCCGCGGCTGACTTTGCTTGTGCTGGGCGACCTCCCTGCGTGCAGGGCTGCGTCTTTGCTCTGCTTGGCCTTTTGCCGTTGTGCTCCTTTGGCTGCCTGGAGAGAGGGGCAAGCCTGTAAGGAGGGTGAGAGCCCCTTTTCTCTGCACCTGAGGGGGGAAACGGAGCTCCCCGAGCCCCCAGCCCGGCCGCCCTGTAAGCGGGGCAGGGCTTTTTCCCAGCCGTGGCAGCTTTCTGCCTGCTGCTGGCCCCTGGCCAGCGTTACCCCCTGTACTCGAGGCGCGTCACAGCCTTTGTCCCCGTAGCAGCCCTGAAGCGCCTCAGCGCGTCGAGGCCCCTGTGCCCTCCCCACGGTGCGGTGCGGTGCGGTGCAGGTCTGATGCTTTTGTCTCCTGCTGAGCACTGGGGGTGGCTCCCTTGAGCCCTTTGGCTGCACGGGAACTCGCTCCCTCTTCTGGGACAACTGTCTTCCCCTCCCTCCCTTGTCATTGCGTTAGGTGGTGTGAATGAGCCCGGCGCGTTTGCGCTTTAGCCCCCCTTTAGAAATAGAGCAGGGTAGCTTAGGCTTCCCAGGAGAGCCCGAGGAGCTCCGTGCAGCCACAAGCCGGTCCCCAAAACGCTTGCGTGGACAAAGTGTCTGGCCTCGCCCCTGCTTTCTGCGGAGGGCACGAAGCCGCTTAACGGTAGCGTGGGCAACGTGACCCGCCTGTAGCCAGGGCCTGAGTCTGGGCCTAGGGTGCCCTTTGTGCTGGTGAACTGGCAGCGTGCGGGCCCCTTAACCTGGGCACGTGTCAGGAACTTGCTTGTCCCTTTTTCCCCAGGAGCAGCCCCAGGGCCCTGTAAGCAGAGGTGGGGAGGCTGCTTTAGCCGGGTGACAGGAACGCCTGCGCCCGGGCCTTTGCCCCTAAGCGGGGCGCAGGCCGGAGCCCGTGCTCCGTGGCGCTTGTTGGGGGGTGCCGGGCTGCGGGGGGCGGCCCCGTAAGCGGGGTTGTGTGCGCCCCCTGGTCTCGGCGGGCGGTTGGAGGGACCCCCTGTAATCAGGCGGGTGTCCCTGGCCCCAGCCTATCAGAGGCGTGGGGCCAGGAGTGGTGGGGCCGGGCGTGTGCCCTCCCTGTCGCCGGGGCTGGGCTCCCGGCCCCTGGGGCCCCTGGGGTCCTTGGCCTTTAGGCCGTGAGTTGGGCTGCCTGACTGTGGAGTCTGGTTCCTGTTGCCCTGGGGGAAGGCCGAGCTCCGTGGCTCCCTGGGTGCGGACCGGCCTGTAAGCAGGCTGTGGGTCCGGGCGCCTTTGTGCGCCCTTCAGCTGGCAGCCTGCGTTGAGCGCCCTCCCCGTTAGTGGGGAGTGGGCCCGAATTGGAGAGAAGGAGCCTCCGTAGGCCTCGGGGACCAGGGCCGCCCTGTAAGTCGGGGCCGGTGCTCTGGAGTCCCGGGCATTTTGCAGTGCAGGCAGCGGCTGGGGCCGCCCTGTAAGCAGGGGTGCAGCCTCTTGCGCGCTGCTTTGCTTTGTGCCCAGCTTCTTTTGCCCAGAGGGCCCGAATCCCAGCGCGGCGTTGGACTTTGGCGGACGTCGAGGTGGTGAGCGGAGCTGCAGTTGGGGGCTTTTGGGCAGCTGTTGGGGGGTTCTGTGGGCGGTGGGCTGGCGCGAGGGTCTCGATGCGGGGCCGGTGGGCGGCGGTTCCCTTTGGGAGCTGGAGCTTGTCGGGCCTGAGTGCATCATCCTCCACTGGCAGGAGCCGAGCGACGGCCGGGCAAGGACAAGCTGGATGAGCGTCAGCTTCGAGGTCAAGAGTGGAACGGCGAGGCAAGAGCGAGCTCGGAGCAGAAGAAGGAGCACGAGAGGCCCTCTGGGCAAAAGGCCTTGGTGGCACGGCCAGGGCACCTTCAAGGTGCCGCGGCTGACTTTGCTTGTGCTGGGCGACCTCCCTGCGTGCAGGGCTGCGTCTTTGCTCTGCTTGGCCTTTTGCCGTTGTGCTCCTTTGGCTGCCTGGAGAGAGGGGCAACCTTGTAAGGAGGGTGAGAGCCCCTTTTCTCTGCACCTGAGGGGGGAAACGGAGCTCCCCGAGCCCCCAGCCCGGCCGCCCTGTAAGCGGGGCAGGGCTTTTTCCCAGCCGTGGCAGCTTTCTGCCTGCTGCTGGCCCCTGGCCAGCGTTACCCCCTGTACTCGAGGCGCGTCACAGCCTTTGTCCCCGTAGCAGCCCTGAAGCGCCTCAGCGCGTCGAGGCCCCTGTGCCCTCCCCACGGTGCGGTGCGGTGCAGGTCTGATGCTTTTGTCTCCTGCTGAGCACTGGGGGTGGCTCCCTTGAGCCCTTTGGCTGCACGGAACTCGCTCCCTCTTCTGGGACAACTGTCTTCCCCTCCCTCCCTTGTCATTGCGTTAGGTGGTGTGAATGAGCCCGGCGCGTTTGCGCTTTAGCCCCCCTTTAGAAATAGAGCAGGGTAGCTTAGGCTTCCCAGGAGAGCCCGAGGAGCTCCGTGCAGCCACAAGCCGGTCCCCAAAACGCTTGCGTGGACAAAGTGTCTGGCCTCGCCCCTGCTTTCTGCGGAGGGCACGAAGCCGCTTAACGGTAGCGTGGGCAACGTGACCCGCCTGTAGCCAGGGCCTGGGTCTGGGCCTAGGGTGCCCTTTGTGCTGGTGAACTGGCAGCGTGCGGGCCCCTTAACCTGGGCACGTGTCAGGAACTTGCTTGTCCCTTTTTCCCCAGGAGCAGCCCCAGGGCCCTGTAAGCAGAGGTGGGGAGGCTGCTTTAGCCGGGTGACAGGAACGCCTGCGCCCGGGCCTTTGACCCTAAGCGGGGCGCAGGCCGGAGCCCGTGCTCCGTGGCGCTTGTTGGGGGGTGCCGGGCTGCGGGGGGCGGCCCCGTAAGCGGGGTTGTGTGCGCCCCCTGGTCTCGGCGGGCGGTTGGAGGGACCCCCTGTAATCAGGCGGGTGTCCCTGGCCCCAGCCTATCAGAGGCGTGGGGCCAGGAGTGGTGGGGCCGGGCGTGTGCCCTCCCTGTCGCCGGGGCTGGGCTCCCGGCCCCTGGGGCCCCTGGGGTCCTTGGCCTTTAGGCCGTGAGTTGGGCTGCCTGACTGTGGAGTCTGGTTCCTGTTGCCCTGGGGGAAGGCCGAGCTCCGTGGCTCCCTGGGTGCGGACCGGCCTGTAAGCAGGCTGTGGGTCTGGGCGCCTTTGTGCGCCCTTCAGCTGGCAGCCTGCGTTGAGCGCCCTCCCCATTAGTGGGGAGTGGGCCCGAATTGGAGAGAAGGAGCCTCCGTAGGCCTCGGGGACCAGGGCCGCCCTGTAAGTCGGGGCCGGTGCTCTGGAGTCCCGGGCATTTTGCAGTGCAGGCAGCGGCTGGGGCCGCCCTGTAAGCAGGGGTGCAGCCTCTTGCGCGCTGCTTTGCTTTGTGCCCAGCTTCTTTTGCCCAGAGGGCCCGGCTCCCAGCGCGGCGTTGGACTTTGGCGGACGTCGAGGTGGTGAGCGGAGCTGCAGTTGGGGGCTTTTGGGCAGCTGTTGGGGGGTTCTGTGGGCGGTGGGCTGGCGCGAGGGTCTCGATGCGGGGCCGGTGGGCGGCGGTTCCCTTTGGGAGCTGGAGCTTGTCGGGCCTGAGTGCATCGTCCTCCACTGGCAGGAGCCGAGCGACGGCCGGGCAAGGACAAGCTGGATGAGCGTCAGCTTCGAGGTCAAGAGTGGAACGGCGAGGCAAGAGCGAGCTCGGAGCAGAAGAAGGAGCACGAGAGGCCCTCTGGGCAAAAGGCCTTGGTGGCACGGCCAGGGCACCTTCAAGGTGCCGCGGCTGACTTTGCTTGTGCTGGGCGACCTCCCTGCGTGCAGGGCTGCGTCTTTGCTCTGCTTGGCCTTTTGCCGTTGTGCTCCTTTGGCTGCCTGGAGAGAGGGGCAACCCTGTAAGGAGGGTGAGAGCCCCTTTTCTCTGCACCTGAGGGGGGAAACGGAGCTCCCCGAGCCCCCAGCCCGGCCGCCCTGTAAGCGGGGCAGGGCTTTTTCCCAGCCGTGGCAGCTTTCTGCCTGCTGCTGGCCCCTGGCCAGCGTTACCCCCTGTACTCGAGGCGCGTCACAGCCTTTGTCCCCGTAGCAGCCCTGAAGCGCCTCAGCGCGTCGAGGCCCCTGTGCCCTCCCCACGGTGCGGTGCGGTGCAGGTCTGATGCTTTTGTCTCCTGCTGAGCACTGGGGGTGGCTCCCTTGAGCCCTTTGGCTGCACGGAACTCGCTCCCTCTTCTGGGACAACTGTCTTCCCCTCCCTCCCTTGTCATTGCGTTAGGTGGTGTGAATGAGCCCGGTGCCTTTGCGCTTTAGCCCCCCTTTAGAAATAGAGCAGGGTAGCTTAGGCTTCCCAGGAGAGCCCGAGGAGCTCCGTGCAGCCACAAGCCGGTCCCCAAAACGCTTGCGTGGACAAAGTGTCTGGCCTCGCCCCTGCTTTCTGCGGAGGGCACGAAGCCGCTTAACGGTAGCGTGGGCAACGTCACCCGCCTGTAGCCAGGGCCTGGGTCTGGGCCTAGGGTGCCCTTTGTGCTGGTGAACTGGCAGCGTGCGGGCCCCTTAACCTGGGCACGTGTCAGGAACTTGCTTGTCCCTTTTTCCCCAGGAGCAGCCCCAGGGCCCTGTAAGCAGAGGTGGGGAGGCTGCTTTAGCCGGGTGACAGGAACGCCTGCGCCCGGGCCTTTGCCCCTAAGCGGGGCGCAGGCCGGAGCCCGTGCTCCGTGGCGCTTGTTGGGGGGTGCCGGGCTGCGGGGGGCGGCCCCGTAAGCGGGGTTGTGTGCGCCCCCTGGTCTCGGCGGGCGGTTGGAGGGACCCCCTGTAATCAGGCGGGTGTCCCTGGCCCCAGCCTATCAGAGGCGTGGGGCCAGGAGTGGTGGGGCCGGGCGTGTGCCCTCCCTGTCGCCGGGGCTGGGCTCCCGGCCCCTGGGGCCCCTGGGGTCCTTGGCCTTTAGGCCGTGAGTTGGGCTGCCTGACTGTGGAGTCTGGTTCCTGTTGCCCTGGGGGAAGGCCGAGCTCCGTGGCTCCCTGGGTGCGGACCGGCCTGTAAGCAGGCTGTGGGTCCGGGCGCCTTTGTGCGCCCTTCAGCTGGCAGCCTGCGTTGAGCGCCCTCCCCATTAGTGGGGAGTGGGCCCGAATTGGAGAGAAGGAGCCCCGTAGGCCTCGGGGACCAGGGCCACCCTGTAAGTCGGGGCCGGTGCTCTGGAGTCCCGGGCATTTTGCAGTGCAGGCAGCGGCTGGGGCCGCCCTGTAAGCAGGGGTGCAGCCTCTTGCGCGCTGCTTTGCTTTGTGCCCAGCTTCTTTTGCCCAGAGGGCCCAAATCCCAGCGCGGCGTTGGACTTTGGCGGACGTCGAGGTGGTGAGCGGAGCTGCAGTTGGGGGCTTTTGGGCAGCTGTTGGGGGATTCTCTGGGCGGTGGGCTGGCGCGAGGGTCTCGATGCGGGGCCGGTGGGCGGCGGTTCCCTTTGGGAGCTGGAGCTTGTCGGGCCTGAGTGCATCATCCTCCACTGGCAGGAGCCGAGCGACGGCCGGGCAAGGACAAGCTGGATGAGCGTCAGCTTCGAGGTCAAGAGTGGAACGGCGAGGCAAGAGCGAGCTCGGAGCAGAAGAAGGAGCACGAGAGGCCCTCTGGGCAAAAGGCCTTGGTGGCACGGCCAGGGCACCTTCAAGGTGCCGCGGCTGACTTTGCTTGTGCTGGGCGACCTCCCTGCGTGCAGGGCTGCGTCTTTGCTCTGGTTGGCCTTTTGCCGTTGTGCTCCTTTGGCTGCCTGGAGAGAGGGGCAACCTGTAAGGAGGGTGAGAGCCCCTTTTCTCTGCACCTGAGGGGGGAAACGGAGCTCCCCGAGCCCCCAGCCCGGCCGCCCTGTAAGCGGGGCAGGGCTTTTTCCCAGCCGTGGCAGCTTTCTGCCTGCTGCTGGCCCTGGCCAGCGTTACCCCCTGTACTCGAGGCGCGTCACAGCCTTTGTCCCCGTAGCAGCCCTGAAGCGCCTCAGCGCGTCGAGGCTCCCTGTGCCCTCCCCACGGTGCGGTGCGGTGCAGGTCTGATGCTTTTGTCTCCTGCTGAGCACTGGGGGTGGCTCCCTTGAGCCCTTTGGCTGCACGGAACTCGCTCCCTCTTCTGGGACAACTGTCTTCCCCTCCCTCCCTTGTCATTGCGTTAGGTGGTGTGAATGAGCCCGGCGCGTTTGCGCTTTAGCCCCCCTTTAGAAATAGAGCAGGGTAGCTTAGGCTTCCCAGGAGAGCCCGAGGAGCTCCGTGCAGCCACAAGCCGGTCCCCAAAACGCTTGCGTGGACAAAGTGTCTGGCCTCGCCCCTGCTTTCTGCGGAGGGCACGAAGCCGCTTAACGGTAGCGTGGGCAACGTCACCCGCCTGTAGCCAGGGCCTGGGTCTGGGCCTAGGGTGCCCTTTGTGCTGGTGAACTGGCAGCGTGCGGGCCCCTTAACCTGGGCACGTGTCAGGAACTTGCTTGTCCCTTTTTCCCCAGGAGCAGCCCCAGGGCCCTGTAAGCAGAGGTGGGGAGGCTGCTTTAGCCGGGTGACAGGAACGCCTGCGCCCGGGCCTTTGCCCCTAAGCGGGGCGCAGGCCGGAGCCCGTGCTCCGTGGCGCTTGTTGGGGGGTGCCGGGCTGCGGGGGGCGGCCCCGTAAGCGGGGTTGTGTGCGCCCCCTGGTCTCGGCGGGCGGTTGGAGGGACCCCCTGTAATCAGGCGGGTGTCCCTGGCCCCAGCCTATCAGAGGCGTGGGGCCAGGAGTGGTGGGGCCGGGCGTGTGCCCTCCCTGTCGCCGGGGCTGGGCTCCCGGCCCCTGGGGCCCCTGGGGTCCTTGGCCTTTAGGCCGTGAGTTGGGCTGCCTGACTGTGGAGTCTGGTTCCTGTTGCCCTGGGGGAAGGCCGAGCTCCGTGGCTCCCTGGGTGCGGACCGGCCTGTAAGCAGGCTGTGGGTCCGGGCGCCTTTGTGCGCCCTTCAGCTGGCAGCCTGCGTTGAGCGCCCTCCCCATTAGTGGGGAGTGGGCCCGAATTGGAGAGAAGGAGCCTCCGTAGGCCTCAGGGACCAGGGCCGCCCTGTAAGTCGGGGCCGGTGCTCTGGAGTCCCGGGCATTTTGCAGTGCAGGCAGCGGCTGGGGCCGCCCTGTAAGCAGGGGTGCAGCCTCTTGCGCGCTGCTTTGCTTTGTGCCCAGCTTCTTTTGCCCAGAGGGCCCAAATCCCAGCGCGGCGTTGGACTTTGGCGGACGTCGAGGTGGTGAGCGGAGCTGCAGTTGGGGGCTTTTGGGCAGCTGTTGGGGGGTTCTGTGGGCGGTGGGCTGGCGCGAGGGTCTCGATGCGGGGCCGGTGGGCGGCAGTTCCCTTTGGGAGCTGGAGCTTGTCGGGCCTGAGTGCATCGTCCTCCACTGGCAGGAGCCGAGCGACGGCCGGGCAAGGACAAGCTGGATGAGCGTCAGCTTCGAGGTCAAGAGTGGAACGGCGAGGCAAGAGCGA
This sequence comes from Oenanthe melanoleuca, assembly GCF_029582105.1. Lineage (NCBI taxonomy): Eukaryota > Metazoa > Chordata > Aves > Passeriformes > Muscicapidae > Oenanthe > Oenanthe melanoleuca. Next base: position 45,120 of record NW_026612671.1, read on the forward strand.
GCTCGGAGCAGAAGAAGGAGCACGAGAGGCCCTCTGGGCAAAAGGCCTTGGTGGCACGGCCAGGGCACCTTCAAGGTGCCGCGGCTGACTTTGCTTGTGCTGGGCGACCTCCCTGCGTGCAGGGCTGCGTCTTTGCTCTGCTTGGCCTTTTGCCGTTGTGCTCCTTTGGCTGCCTGGAGAGAGGGGCAACCTGTAAGGAGGGTGAGAGCCCCTTTTCTCTGCACCTGAGGGGGGAAACGGAGCTCCCCGAGCCCCCAGCCCGGCCGCCCTGTAAGCGGGGCAGGGCTTTTTCCCAGCCGTGGCAGCTTTCTGCCTGCTGCTGGCCCCTGGCCAGCGTTACCCCCTGTACTCGAGGCGCGTCACAGCCTTTGTCCCCGTAGCAGCCCTGAAGCGCCTCAGCGCGTCGAGGCCCCTGTGCCCTCCCCACGGTGCGGTGCGGTGCAGGTCTGATGCTTTTGTCTCCTGCTGAGCACTGGGGGTGGCTCCCTTGAGCCCTTTGGCTGCACGGAACTCGCTCCCTCTTCTGGGACAACTGTCTTCCCCTCCCTCCTTGTCATTGCGTTAGGTGGTGTGAATGAGCCCGGCGCGTTTGCGCTTTAGCCCCCCTTTAGAAATAGAGCAGGGTAGCTTAGGCTTCCCAGGAGAGCCCGAGGAGCTCCGTGCAGCCACAAGCCGGTCCCCAAAACGCTTGCGTGGACAAAGTGTCTGGCCTCGCCCCTGCTTTCTGCGGAGGGCACGAAGCCGCTTAACGGTAGCGTGGGCAACGTCACCCGCCTGTAGCCAGGGCCTGAGTCTGGGCCTAGGGTGCCCTTTGTGCTGGTGAACTGGCAGCGTGCGGGCCCCTTAACCTGGGCACGTGTCAGGAACTTGCTTGTCCCTTTTTCCCCAGGAGCAGCCCCAGGGCCCTGTAAGCAGAGGTGGGGAGGCTGCTTTAGCCGGGTGACAGGAACGCCTGCGCCCGGGCCTTTGCCCCTAAGCGGGGCGCAGGCCGGAGCCCGTGCTCCGTGGCGCTTGTTGGGGGGTGCCGGGCTGCGGGGGGCGGCCCCGTAAGCGGGGTTGTGTGCGCCCCCTGGTCTCGGCGGGCGGTTGGAGGGACCCCTGTAATCAGGCGGGTGTCCCTGGCCCCAGCCTATCAGAGGCGTGGGGCCAGGAGTGGTGGGGCCGGGCGTGTGCCCTCCCTGTCGCCGGGGCTGGGCTCCCGGCCCCTGGGGCCCCTGGGGTCCTTGGCCTTTAGGCCGTGAGTTGGGCTGCCTGACTGTGGAGTCTGGTTCCTGTTGCCCTGGGGGAAGGCCGAGCTCCGTGGCTCCCTGGGTGCGGACCGGCCTGTAAGCAGGCTGTGGGTCCGGGCGCCTTTGTGCGCCCTTCAGCTGGCAGCCTGCGTTGAGCGCCCTCCGCGTTAGTGGGGAGTGGGCCCGAATTGGAGAGAAGGAGCCTCCGTAGGCCTCGCGGATCAGGGCTGCCCTGTAAGTCGGGGCCGGTGCTCTGGAGTCCCGGGCATTTTGCAGTGCAGGCAGCGGCTGGGGCCGCCCTGTAAGAAGGGGTGCAGCCTCTTGCGCGCTGCTTTGCTTTGTGCCCAGCTTCTTTTGCCCAGAGGGCCCGAATCCCAGCGCGGCGTTGGACTTTGGCGGACGTCGAGGTGGTGAGCGGAGCTGCAGTTGGGGGCTTTTGGGCAGCTGTTGGGGGGTTCTGTGGGCGGTGGGCTGGCGTGAGGGTCTCGATGCGGGGCCAGTGGGCGGCAGTTCCCTTTGGGAGCTGGAGCTTGTCGGGCCTGAGTGCATCGTCCTCCACTGGCAGGAGCCGAGCGACGGCCGGGCAAGGACAAGCTAGATGAGCATCAGCTTCGAGGTCAAGTGTGGAACGGCAAGGCAAGAGCGAGCTCGGAGCAGAAGAAGGAGCACGAGAGGCCCTCTGGGCAAAAGGCCTTGGCGGCACGGCCAGGGCACCTTCAAGGTGCCGCGGCTGACTTTGCTTGTGCTGGGCGACCTCCCTGCGTGCAGGGCTGCGTCTTTGCTCTGCTTGGCCTTTTGCCGTTGTGCTCCTTTGGCTGCCTGGAGAGAGGGGCAAGCCTGTAAGGAGGGTGAGAGCCCCTTTTCTCTGCACCTGAGGGGGGAAACGGAGCTCCCCGAGCCCCCAGCCCGGCCGCCCTGTAAGCGGGACAGGGCTTTTTCCCAGCCGTGGCAGCTTTCTGCCTGCTGCTGGCCCCTGGCCAGCATGACCCCCTGTACTCGGGGCGCGTCACAGCCTTTGTCCCCGTAGCAGCCCTGAAGCGCCTCAGCGCGTCGAGGCCCCTGTGCCCTCCCCACGGTGCGGTGCCGTGCAGGTCTGATGCTTTTGTCTCCTGCTGAGCACTGGGGGTGGCTCCCTTGAGCCCTTTGGCTGCACGGGACTCGCTCCCTCTTCTGGGACAACTGTCTTCCCCTCCCTCCCTTGTCATTGCGTTAGGTGGTGTGAATGAGCCCGGCGCGTTTGCACTTTAGCCCCCCTTTAGAAATAGAGCAGGGTAGCTTAGGCTTCCCAGGAGAGCCCGAGGAGCTCCGTGCAGCCACAAGCCGGTCCCCAAAATGCTTGCGTGGACAAAGTGAATGGCCTCGCCCCTGCTTTCTGCGGAGGGCACGAAGCCGCTTAACGGTAGTGTGGGCAACGTCACCCGCCTGTAGCCAGGGCCTGGGTCTGGGCCTAGGGTGCCCTTTGTGCTGGTGAACTGGCAGCGTGCGGGCCCCTTAACCTGGGCATGTGTCAGGAACTTGCTTGTCCCTTTTTCCCCAGGAGCAGCCCCAGGGCCCTGTAAGCAGAGGTGGGGAGGCTGCTTTAGCCGGGTGACAGGAACGCCTGCGCCCGGGCCTTTGCCCCTAAGCGGGGCGCAGGCCGGAGCCCGTGCTCCGTGGCGCTTGTTGGGGGGTGCCGGGCTGCGGGGGGCGGCCCCGTAAGCGGGGTTGTGTGCGCCCCCTGGTCTCGGCGGGCGGTTGGAGGGACCCCCTGTAATCAGGCGGGTGTCCCTGGCCCCAGCCTATCAGAGGCGTGGGGCCAGGAGTGGTGGGGCCGGGCGTGTGCTCTCCCTGTCGCCGGGGCTGGGCTCCCGGCCCCTGGGGCCCCTGGAGTCCTTGGCCTTTAGGCCGTGAGTTGGGCTGCCTGACTGTGGAGTCTGGTTCCTGTTGCCCTGGGGGAAGGCCGAGCTCCGTGGCTCCCTGGGTGCGGACCGGCCTGTAAGCAGGCTGCGGGTCCGGGCGACTTTGTGCGCCCTTCAGCTGGCAGCCTGCGTTGAGCGCCCTCCCCGTTAGTGGGGAGTGGGCCCGAATTGGAGAGAAGGAGCCTCCGTAGGCCTCGGGGACCAGGGCCGCCCTGTAAGTCGGGGCCGGTGCTCTGGAGTCCCGGGCATTTTGCAGTGCAGGCAGCGGCTGGGGCTGCCCTGTAAGCAGGGGTGCAGCCTCTTGCGCGCTGCTTTGCTTTGTGCCCAGCTTCTTTTGCCCAGAGGGCCCGGCTCCCAGCGCGGCGTTGGACTTTGGCGGACGTCGAGGTGGTGAGCGGAGCTGCAGTTGGGGGCTTTTGGGCAGCTGTTGGGGGGGTCTGTGGGCGGTGGGCTGGCGCGAGGGTCTCGATGCGGGGCCGCTGGGCGGCGGTTCCCTTTGGTAGCTGGAGCTTGTCGGGCCTGAGTGCATCGTCCTCCACTGGCAGGAGCCGAGCGACGGCCGGGCAAGGACAAGCTGGATGAGCGTCAGCTTCGAGGTCAAGAGTGAATCGGCGAGGCTAGGTCGAGCTGCGTTAGGCACTTTCCTTACTGAGGTCTTTTATTGACAGCGTTGTTCTTTTTTATGTATAACGTCTTTTTTATATTTTGTATTGTTTCTTTTATGTTGTTTTATGAATATAAATAAAAATTTAATTTTCATAATTTTTATAATTTCTTTTTAATTATTTCCCAAGATCGTTTTTTGTTTTATGGTCATGTGCCCAATTGGCCCCTGTGTGGTATTGCTATATCTTAGTTCTCTATATTTCCAACAGGAAGAAATACTGATCATTTTAATCAAATGATCCCCAACGTGCAGCAATCTTTCCCCAAATAGCAGGAAGAGGCCGTTTTTATTATTATTGTTTTCAGGAAAGAAAAAAGGAATGAAAAATACATATGCTAAGACATGTCTCAGGTAATTAGGCTTGGAGTTCCGAAATGCAAACGGGCATTTTTCTCTAGATTTTTGGTACAATTTTATTACATAGGCTTCACTTGCACATCCACATATTAATCTACTGTGTTTATCAGGTTTAGCTGCACAGACACATCCTTGTCTTGGAGTTAGAAATAATCTTCAATTTACATTTTAGACTAGTAAAAATGGACTAGAAAGAGAGTACCAAGGATTAAAATGACTTCTTTGGGTTTGCTTCTTGAGCCAATATTGGAACTGGTAATAACATCAAATTCTCCTGATTCCTGGTCTAGCATTATTAACAGGCTCAACTTTATTTTAAACGGAAGTTGTTGGCAAGGAGACCAGCACCAAGTCTAAAAAGTGTGTGTCTCACCTGAATGCGAATTTGCAGTCAGCCTTTTGGTTTTGTATCACCATCATATAGCACCATAGAGATTTTTCAGGGTTTAGTGTAAACAAATCATAACTGTGATAACTGCAGAATGACAATCTCTTGCCTGTGTCTTAGGGAGCAAACTGAACTGAGCACAGGTGCGCAAAGGCTCCAGCCTGCATCACAGGTACAGGTTCATCCTGACTAGTGAAATAAAAATCATCCTGACTAGTGGGAGCGTGGCCGCAGTCCCACATGGCAGGGTCCCGGCACGGAGTGGCTTCCGCCATCTTGAGAAGGGCAGCATGCAGTACCGCGCTGTGCCCACAAGGCGGCAGCACTGCCGCCCTTCCCACGCTCGCAGCCGCGGCCGCTCTCGCGGCCCGAACTCGGCGTCACCCTCCCCTCTGTTCACACACACGCCCCGCTCCCCGCTCGATCCGGGCAGGGCGGGGACGCCTCAGTGTGAAAAACACGGTTCACGGTTCTGGGAGAAGTACAAGGTTTAATAAAAAAGGCAATAGGAGACATGCATGGAGCCAAGGGTTAGAACAGCTGGGTGCTTGGCATGCTGCCATGAGCACACCTGCTGCGGGAACACCCCTGTAAATACGTTTCACAATCCATCCATTTGTTACATACTCCTAGACCTTCATGTACAGTCAGCAGTTTCTGGGAAGTGTTTAGCACGGCCGCTCCTTGGCTCCGCCTTTTTAGAGCGTGCCTGTTTTTTGGCTTGTGGTTTTATCCTTCTCCTTCTCCCTTTTATTTTGGGTGGTGGTCCAGCCGGTGAGTGTTGATAATTGTCAGCTGCAGGGGTCCCCATCACGGGCTGTTGTCTTTGACTGAGCACAGAGTTTAAGCATACTATCACTAAAAAAACACCCCAAAAATATCTCCCAAAAACCCCCCAAAAATTCCAACAAGACCCGAAAAAAACCCCAAAAATATCCCCCAAAATCACCAAAAAGCGAAAAAAAATTCCCCGCCAAAAATTCCCCCAAAATTACCAAAAAGATCCCCCCAAAAAACCTCAAAAGCTACGTGGAAGTGGTGGCCAAAGGTAAGAAAAATACCCCCAAAAATCCTCAAAAAAACCCCAAAAAATCCCAAAAATATTCCCCAAAATCCCCGAAAAACCCAAAAATAATTCCCCTTAAAAAATCCCAAAAAATTACCAACAATATCTATCCAAAAAACTCCCAAAACGTGGAAGCGGCGGCCAAATGTATGGACAAAAAAAAAAAACAAAACCCAAAAATACCCAAGAAAAAATCCCCAAAAAATCGCGAAAAATTAAAAATAAAAAAATCCCAAAGAAAATCCCCCCCAAAATTCCCCAAAACCCCCTAAGATCCCAAATAATCCCGAAAAAAAATCCCAAAAAACCCCAAAACATTCCCAAAAACATTCCCCAAAACATTCCAAAAAATTTCCCCCCAAAAATCCCCAAAAACCCCCCAAAAAATTCCAAACACCCACCCAAAATCCCCAAAACCATCAAAAAATATCCCCAAAAATTACCATAAGCAAAAATAAAATTCCCCCAAAAAGGTCCCAAAAATTGCCAAAAATATCCTCCAAAAAGCCACCAAAAATCACTTGGAGCAGGCGGCCAAAGGTAAGAGAAAAAACCCCAAAAAACCCCCAAAAATACCCCCAAAAATCGCCAAAAAATCGCAAAAATTAAAAAAAAAAAATCCTTAGAATAATTCCCCAAAAATATCCCCAAAAATAAAGAAAAAAATCTCCTAAAAATCCCAAAATAATCCCACACATTACAAAAAACCTCCCAAAAATTTGCCAAAATTACCAAAAATCTCCTCAGAAAAATCCCCAAAAATCACCTGGAGCTGGCGGCAAAAGGTAAGAAAAAAACCCCAAAAAAACCCTCAGAAATACCCCGAAAAATTCCCTAAACCGACAAAAATTCGCCAAAATATCCCCAAAAATAGCAAAACTCAAAAAAAAAAAAAAAAAATTCCCCCCATAAAATCCCCCAAAATTTTAAAAAATATCCCTCCAAAAAAATCCCAAAAATTAGCTGGAGCTGGCGGTCAAAGGGGAGAAAGAACCCCAAAAAACTACCCAAAAACCCCCCAAAAATTACCAAAAGTATCTCCAAAAAATCGCCAAATATTAAAATAAAAAATCTGAAAAAAATCCCCCCAAAAATCCCAAACAATCCCCCAAGAAATCCCAAAAACACCCCAAAACCATCCCAAAAATATCCTCAAAAATTGCCAAAATCCCTAAAAAATTCCTCCCCAAAAAATCCCCCCAAATTCCCCAAAATTCCCAAAACCATCCCTAAAAAAACCCCAAAAACCACCTGGAGCTGTCGGCCAAAGTTAAGAAAAAAAACCCCCAAAAAATCCCAAAAATACCCAAAGAATACTCCCCAAAAAATCCCCTAAAATTAGCAAAACACCCCCAAAAAGTCCTCTAGAAACACCCCCCAAAAATCCTCCAAATTGCCGTAACCTGGTACGCAAAGGTAAGAAAAAACCCAAAAAAATACCCCAAAAATGTCCCCAAAACTTCAAAAAAAATCCCTAAATATCCGCAAAAACTTCAAAGTAAATTCCCCAAAACCCCCAAAAAATTCCCCAAAAAGCCCCCTAAAATTACCCAAACCCCCCCAAAAAATTCCCAAAAAACCCCCCAAAATCACCATAAGCTGGCAGCCAAAGGTGAAAAAAAACCACCCAAAAATCCCCAAAAATATCTCAAAAAATCCCAAAACAATTCCAAAAAAATTCCCCCAAAAAAGTCCCGAAAGCCCCCCAAAATAACAAAAAAAACCCTAAAATTCCCCAAAATACCACCCAAAACCATCCCAAAAATATCCCCCAAAAAACCCCCAAAAAATTACCAAAAAAAAATACCCCAAACATTCCCCAAAAAAATCCCTCAAAAAATCCCCAAAAATCCCTAAAAATTACCAAAAATATCCCCCCAAAAAACCCCAAAAATCACCTGGACCTGGCCACTAAAAGTGAGGAAAAAAACCCAAAAAATAGCCAAAAACACCCTAAAAATATACCCCAAACATATCCCAAAAAAATTTCCAAAAACCCCCCAAAAAACCCCAAAACCACTCAAAAAATATACCCAAAAAATTACCAAAAATACCCCAAAAATTATCAAAAAACCACCTGGAGCTGGCAGGAAAAGGAGAGAAGATAACCGCAAAAACTACCCAAAAAACACCCAAAATCTCCCAAAAAATATCCAGAAAAATTACCAAAAAATCCCAAAAAACTTCCCCCAAAACTCCCTAAAAATTACCAAAAATATCCTAAAAACCCCCCAAAAATCCCAAAAATATCCCCCAAAATTGCCAAAAACCCGAAAAAAATTCACCCCCTCAAAAATCCCCAAAAATTACCAAAAATATCCCCCCCAAAAAACCCCAAAACCACGTGGAAATCGTGGACAAAGGAAAGAAAAAACTCCCAAAATTCCTGCCAAAAAAATCCCAAAAAAATCCCAAAAAAATTAAAAAAAAAAAAAAAAAAAAATCCCCCAAATATTCCCCAAATAATTCCCAAAACCCCAAAAAAATCTCCCAAATATTTCCCAAAAATCCTCAAAAAAACCCCAAAAAACATCCCAAAAGTGTCCCAAAAATTACCAAAAGCCCAAAAATAATTTCCAAAAAAAAATCCCCAAAAATCCCCAAAAATTTGACAAAATATTCCCCCAAAAAATCCCAAAAATCAGCGGCAGCTGGGGGCCAAAGGGGAGGAAGAACCCAAAAAAACTACCCAAAAACCCCCAAAAATTACCAAAAAAATAATTTTAAAAATCGCCAAAATTAAAAAAATAAAATTATCCCCAGAAAAATCCCCCCAAAAAACTTGCAAAACCATCCAAAAATCCCAAAATATCCCCCCAAAAACCCCAAAAACCCAAAAAAACCATCCCAAAAATATCCCCAAAAATCCAAAAAAATTTTCTCAAAAATACCCCAAAATCAACCCCAAAAATCCCCCAAAAATTACCAGAAATATTTTTCGAAAGAATTCCCAAAAAAGTTCCAAAAATCCACCAAATATCCTCCAAAAATCCCCAAAACTCCCCCAAAATTCCCATAAAATCCTAAAAAAGCCCAAATTTTAAAAAATCCTCATAAATATTCCCAAAAATTTCCCTAAAACATCCCCGAAAAAATTCTCTAAAACCCCCAAAAAATTCCCAAAAAATTCCCCCCAAAAATACCCCAAAAAATCCCCAAAAAATCAAAAAAATTACCACAAAACCCCCCAAAATTACCAAAATCCAAAAAAATTCCCAAAAAATTACCAGAAATATCCTCCAAAAAACCCCAAAAATCACCTGGAGCTGGCGGCCAAAAGTAAGAAAAAAAACCCCAAAAAACGCAAAAAAAAACCAAACAAACAAAACAAAACAAACAAAAAAATTCCCCCAAAAATTCCCCAAAGCCACCAGAAATCCCAAAAAATGCCCCCCAATATTAAAAAAAAACCCTCAAAAAACCCCAAAAAACCATCCCAAAAATATCCCCAAAAATTACCAAAATCCCAAAAAAAAATTCCTCCAAAAAAGTTCTCCCAAAAAATCTCAAAAAATTACCAAAAATATCCCCAAAAGAAACACCAAAAACCACTTGGAGCAGGAAGCCAAAGGTAAGGAAAAAAAAAAAAACCAAAAAATCCCAAAAATACCCCAAGAATACCCCCCAAAAAATCCCCTAAATTTACCAAAACCCCCCAAAAATATCCCAAAAAAATCCACTAGAAACACCCCAAAAAATCCCCCAAAATCCCCATAACCTGGCAGCCAAAGGAGGAAAAAAATGACCAAAAAAAACCCCAAAAATATCCGCAAAAGTTACCAAAATCCCCCCAAAAATTCCCCAAAAACTCCGCAAAAAATCCCCAAAAAATCGATGCCTACCGATCGATTGCTCGACGATCGACTCGTGATGCCTGCCGATCGATTGCTCGGCGATCGATTAGTGATGCTTGCCGATCGATTGCTCGGCGATCGACTCGTGATGCCTGCCGATCGATTGCTCGGCGATCGACTCGTGATGCCTGCCGATCGATTGCTCGGCGATCGATTAGTGATGCTTGCCGATCGATTGCTCGGCGATCGACTCGTGATGCCTGCCGATCGATTGCTCGGCGATCGATTAGTGATGCTTGCCGATCGATTGCTCGGCGATCGACTCGTGATGCCTGCCGATCGATTGCTCGGCGATCGACTCGTAATGCCTGCCGATCGATTGCTCGGCGATCGACTCGTAATGCCTGCCGATCGATTGCTCGGCGATCGACTCGTGATGCCTGCCGATCGATTGCTCGGCGATCTACTCGTGATGCCTGCCGATCGATCTCTCTCGGCTCGATTGCTCAGGCCCAGAGCAATGCACCCTAAACCCAACCCCGCCCCTTGGGCTTCAGAACTGCCTGGGGTGTCACGTGGCCCCGTCCCCCGTTTTTAAAGGGGTTTTGGGGTGTTTTGGGGGGTTTTAAGGTTGCTTTAGGGTATTTTGATGGGATTTTTTTAAAGTTTTTATTGGATTTTTAATTTTTTTTTAGGGGGTTCTGGGGGTTTAGCCCAGCGCTGACCCTGTCCCTCTTCGTTCCATCCCCTGGGACGCTCCCCCGGCCCCGCCTATGCCCCGCCCCAGCCCTGGCTGCGCACCCGCCGCTAACGCCGCCTTGTGGGCACAGCGCGGTACTGCAGCCGCTGCCGAGCAGCTCCCCTCTCCCCTCCTCACCTGATTGCCGCTGCCAAAACCCAGCCTAAGGCTGAGCTCCCTATCCCCTCAATCTCTGCAAGGAATCGGATTTCTCAATCCGGCAGGGCAGCAATGCTGTTCTCCTCGCCGGAGATCCGGATTGCAGCGGCGCCCCCGCTATCGCTGGCGGATCGAGCAGGGAGCGGGGGTTGTGTGTGAATAGAGGGGAGGGTGACGCCGAGTTCGGGCTGCGAGAGCGGCCGTGGCTGCGAGCGTGGGAAGGGCGGCAGTGCTGCTGCCTTGTGGACAGAGTCTGGTACTGCAGCCAGCCCTGAGCCGGCCCCTGGCAGCGCTGCCGCCTTGTGGGCACAGCGCGGTGCTGCGCGCGTGCCCTTCCGATGATGGGAGCGAGCGCGTGCCGGGACGCTGCCCTGTAGGACTGCCGCCACGCTGCGGATGCCGCTTGCGGCAGGAGCCCGGCCGAGACAAGCATCCCCGCCCGTGCCTGCCGCCGCTCCAGCGTCGGCCGGAGCTCTTTTCGGCGTCGTTGCCGGATTCAGGCAGGCGAATTAGAAATTGAGATGGTGAGAGGCGTTACGGGTACCACAACAAAGATGGCAGCCGGGCCGGAAGTGGCCTCTGCCAGTACTAAAGATGGCAGCAGCGAAGGGCGGAAGTTACTGCTTGCCACTCTCAAGATGGCGGCTCGGCCGGTACTGACCTTCTATATATGGCGGCAGAAAGGGCGGGAAAACAAGGACCTCAGTGTGTTTTGGGGGCTGCCTGCGCGCGACGCCGACACCGATCGCCGCGGCGCGATTTTCTGCGGCGTTTCCGAGAGTGCGGACACGGGCTGTGGGCTCAGCGGCGCCGCAGGCGCCGACAGGCGGCTGCGGGGACGCCTTTCTCTGCCGGGGTCCTGTCCTGCCGGAGAAGGTACCGGGGGCGGTACCGGGGGCGGTACCCACGGCGGTACCCGGCGGGGATCCAGGTGCGGGGCCGTGAGGTGATCCAGGGGCGAGGCCGAGCCCGGCAAAGGTGCGCGGGGTCTCGGTGCGGCTGCGCGGAGCGTGGCCGAGGTGATTGAACTCCAGGTAATGGGCTCGGCCGCCATTTGCTCAGGCTGAGCTCGGTGCGGACGGTGGCTGCGTTGGAGCTCCGCGCACAGGGACTGGTTGGATTTCTGCTTTCCCTTCTCTCAAACCCTCTCCCCCTCCTTCCTCCTCCTCGTGTTCCCCTTCTTTTTCTCCCTTTCCCGCCTTTCTCTCTCCTCCTCAAACCGACTCTTTCCCTCCCCTTTGGCCTCTCCTCCTGTTTCTCTCTCTACCTTTCCTCCCTCCTCCCCGTGTTCCTTTTCTTTTCTTTCTCCCCCCAACCTGTCCCCCCAATTCTCCCTCTCCTGTCCCTACCCCGCTCCCCTCTCCTGTTCCCCTCCTGGGTCCCCCGTCCCTCTCCGCCCCCGGCCTTTCCCTCCCCGTCCCGCTTCCCTCCGCAGCCCGAGCCCTCCCTGCTCCTCTCATCCCTGCGTCCCTGCTCTCCGTCCCTTCTCCCCTGGCTGTTTCCCGCTGTTCCCTCCCATCCGCCCCCCATACCTATACACACCCTACCCTACCCTGTTCTATTCCTTTCTCCTCCTGCTCCTGCTTCTACCCTTCCTTCCCCCCAACCCTGGGCCCCCCATTCCCTCTCCCTGCTCCCATTCCCCTCCTTCAATCCTCCCCTCCTTCCTCCACTCTCCCCATTCCCCCCCCAGCAACCCCTCTCCCTGTCCCCGCTGCCCCGCACACCCCGGCACCCCCCGCCCTCGGTACTTGGTCACCCACCCCGCCCGCCCCGTCTGCCCCCCATTCCCATCCTCCGTGCCCGCTTTTCCTCTTTCCCCCGCCCAGCGGGGTTCGGGGCGCCGCATAATAAAGGCCGGAGAGCCGGAGCGGCTGGACCCGGCCGGGGCGCGGGGGCCGCCGTGCCAGCCCTGGAGCCCCAAATCCCGGCGCTCCCGGTGCCCCCGTCTTGCGGAGGCCCCGCAGCCCTGAGCGCGGAGCAGCGCCCGGCTCCCCGTTCCCGTGCGCGCACAGCTCCGGGGCTGCTGCCCGCGCACCCCTGCGGAACGAGGAGCCGGGCGCTGCTCCGCGCTGAGGCGCGGGAGGAGCCGCTCGGCGGGGCCGGGCACGGTTCCGCTCGGGCTGTTTCTCATTCACCTGCCAGATGGGATGCTCCCCCTCTCCCTTGCTTTGCAACTCCAAGAAGCTCTGCAATGGCAAAACCTCTTTTATTAAAGCTCGGTTGCGGCTTTTCCCCTTTACTTCCAGGTCACAGGATATACTGGGATTGAGAGGGTTCCTAAAATCCGACTCTCGAGGACACGGCCCGTGGGAGAATTGAACTCACAACCTTGGCACTACCTGGACTGTGCTCCGACTGACTGAGCCCTCTGCATCACAGGTGTGAAACTCCCAAGGCTGGGAATCCTTGGCTCCAGCAAGGAAACTGCAGCTCCTTCTATTCTGCTAAAGCTGCTTTACACACCAGCCCCTGCCACGGCTGTAGGGTAGAACTGGCTGGCAGCTGGCATGACAGCACCGCATCTTCCCATCCCCTGATTTTCCTGCCCTTTCCAGGATTTACCCAGCAGCTGTAGATTTGCTCTTGCCATGTCTCTTTGTAGGGAGAAGTGAGCAGGACAGGTTCTGAGGCTTCCCTTGCTGCGTGACCTGAGTTCTTCTGGAGAGTGGCAGATGGCATTTCCTGCAGGTGAGTGTTGCCCAAATGAAGCAGCTGCTGAAGCTGGGGCTGCTTTTGTGGCCCAGAGCTGCACAGAGGCCTCAGTGCCTCCCACTCACTGCCAGCAATGCTCCTTGTTGTTTCTGTGTGTCCCAGCTGCGGGGAATGGGGGGCAGGACGAGGCCAGGAGTCCCCGAAAGGCATCCAGCACCTCTTGTCCTTGGGCCCTCGGGGCAGGGGCTGTGCCTGCAGTGTCCTGCCCGTGCCAAGCACACGGCCTGGGATGGGCGCTGGGTGCCCGGCCGGCGCTGGCACGGACACGGCTCAAGGGCTGCCCGTGGCTCCCGGGCCAGGGGCTGCTCTGAGCAGGTTCCTGGAGACGCTTCAGCCTGGATACAGGCCACTGGCAGCCCAAAAGCAGCCCAAGGAGCAGCTGGCGTGTCCTGGTGATGGTGGCACGGGCTGTGTGCAGAGGGGCTCAGACAGCAATTCCTGGTTCCAGCCTCCCAGAGCTCCCAGGCAGCTGCCAGGTATGTCCTGTCCATCCCAATTGCCTTCCCTTCCCTTCCTGCCTGAGGCCTCGTTCAGCAGCAGCAGCACTGAAGCCAAGGCAGTCTTCCCTCACAGCTATTAAATGCCAACCAAGAGCCTGCAGAGATGCCTTCAAATCAAAGGTTCAGGTGGGATGAAGTTTTGTTTGGACGAAGGTGGGAGTTTCCAGGGAGGCAGCTGGAAGTGCAGAAGGGATGGAAAGCTTTCCCAGGTGGGTCCCACTGGAGGTGTGCTGAAGGCAGGGATGTGCACCCTTTGCTGAGGGAAAAGAACTTGCAGAGGCCACTGCTGAGGCCCTGAAAGGAGCTGAGCTGCTGCAGGGAGAGATGTCCTCCCGTGGGCACGGGGAGCTGCCTTGGCACGGGACGGGAGTGCCCCCGGCCCTGCCTTCTCCTGCTTGAAAATATCACCTGGAGCCCCGGCTCAGGGGGGCTAAATCAGCTGAACTCCAGGCAGCTCTGTCAGCTGCCCCCCAGGGACATGGGTGGGGCTGGGGGATGAGGGCTTTAAATAGCCAATTCTTTGGAACAGATGCCTGTCCCTGTCCCGATGCTGCTGAGCTTCCTTGGACGCTCTGCCCGTTCCTGGCACAGCTGGCGTTCAAGGGGCAGCTCTGCACGGGAATATCCACCCTACATGAGGCACTGTGAGGTTATGACATCACATATGAGCATTACTGTAGCCAGCCCAGAGCTGGAGGTTTGTTTTAGAAAGAAAATTTTTGGACTCTGCAAAAGTGAAAGCTCAGTTTCTACAAAAACCATCTGGTTGTGACATTGCACGCTCCAGACACTCTTCTCTCCTTGCCTGAGCAAAAGGTTTTACCTCCTGTACTAAATCAGGAGAAGCACAATGACAGATTTCCACATTCACTAAGCATTAAATAAGGGCTTCAAAAGAAAAATCTGGGCAGCAGTAACTGTAAGAGCACTTGGCTTCAGTCTAACAGGCAAGCCTCAGAACAGCTGTTCACCTTTAGTGCTGCAGAGGTACTTCCAAGACAGTCACTAGAGGTCAGACATCTAGGTCTTATCACCTTTATTTGTGGTGTGAAGATTGCCAGCCCTTAAGGCCAGCAGATCCTGAACAGGGAATGGCCTCCTGCATCAGGCAGGGCTCAGCGTGCCTTTACCTGCGGAAGGTCGGCTGAATCCATACAGGTCTCTGCACTGCAAATGCACATGAACAGTGGAAGAAAGCTCTCCATGTGCTTCCTCAGGTACTTCCCAGTGGCACTGCTCAGACACCAGAGCTCCAACTGCAGCAGGTGAGTCCTGGAGTGCTGGATCAGCATGGCCACAATGGCCAGGGAGGTGAGTGAGCACTGGGCAAGGCAGTGAGCCTGCACCTCGACACCACCTGTGAGAGCAAGGACTGGCTCACTCTGGAGAGCCTGAAGGAAAACTCGCTCCAAATCTCTTCTGGCCGATGCTGACATCAATTTCCCCAAAGCCTTAATGTGCTCTGTGGACAGCAGAAGTTCTCCTTGCTGGGGCTGTCTTTGGTGGCTATCTGTAAAGAGCTGCACCAAAGTTTGTCCATAGAAGCTTGGAACGGCAAGGCAAGAGCGATCTCGGAGCAGAAGAAGGAGCACGAGAGGCCCTCTGGGCAAAAGGCCTTGGTGGCACGGCCAGGGCACCTTCAAGGTGCCGCGGCTGACTTTGCTTGTGCTGGGCGACCTCCCTGCGTGCAGGGCTGCGTCTTTGCTCTGCTTGGCCTTTTGCCGTTGTGCTCCTTTGGCTGCCTGGAGAGAGGGGCAACCCTGTAAGGAGGGTGAGAGCCCCTTTTCTCTGCACCTGAGGGGGGAAACGGAGCTCCCCGAGCCCCCAGCCCGGCCGCCCTGTAAGCGGGGCAGGGCTTTTTCCCAGCCGTGGCAGCTTTCTGCCTGCTGCTGGCCCCTGGCCAGCGTTACCCCCTGTACTCGAGGGCGCGTCACAGCCTTTGTCCCCGTAGCAGCCCTGAAGCGCCTCAGCGCGTCGAGGCCCCTGTGCCCTCCCCACGGTGCGGTGCGGTGCAGGTCTGATGCTTTTGTCTCCTGCTGAGCACTGGGGGTGGCTCCCTTGAGCCCTTTGGCTGCACGGAACTCGCTCCCTCTTCTGGGACAACTGTCTTCCCCTCCCTCCCTTGTCATTGCGTTAGGTGGTGTGAATGAGCCCGGCGCGTTTGCGCTTTAGCCCCCCTTTAGAAATAGAGCAGGGTAGCTTAGGCTTCCCAGGAGAGCCCGAGGAGCTCCGTGCAGCCACAAGCCGGTCCCCAAAACGCTTGCGTGGACAAAGTGTCTGGCCTCGCCCCTGCTTTCTGCGGAGGGCACGAAGCCGCTTAACGGTAGCGTGGGCAACGTGACCCGCCTGTAGCCAGGGCCTGGGTCTGGGCCTAGGGTGCCCTTTGTGCTGGTGAACTGGCAGCGTGCGGGCCCCTTAACCTGGGCACGTGTCAGGAACTTGCTTGTCCCTTTTTCCCCAGGAGCAGCCCCAGGGCCCTGTAAGCAGAGGTGGGGAGGCTGCTTTAGCCGGGTGACAGGAACGCCTGCGCCCGGGCCTTTGCCCCTAAGCGGGGCGCAGGCCGGAGCCCGTGCTCCGTGGCGCTTGTTGGGGGGTGCCGGGCTGCGGGGGCGGCCCCGTAAGCGGGGTTGTGTGCGCCCCCTGGTCTCGGCGGGCGGTTGGAGGGACCCCCTGTAATCAGGCGGGTGTCCCTGGCCCCAGCCTATCAGAGGCGTGGGGCCAGGAGTGGTGGGGCCGGGCGTGTGCCCTCCCTGTCGCCGGGGCTGGGCTCCCGGCCCCTGGGGCCCCTGGGGTCCTTGGCCTTTAGGCCGTGAGTTGGGCTGCCTGACTGTGGAGTCTGGTTCCTGTTGCCCTGGGGGAAGGCCGAGCTCCGTGGCTCCCTGGGTGCGGACCGGCCTGTAAGCAGGCTGTGGGTCCGGGCGACTTTGTGCGCCCTTCAGCTGGCAGCCTGCGTTGAGCGCCCTCCCCGTTAGTGGGGAGTGGGCCCGAATTGGAGAGAAGGAGCCTCCGTAGGCCTCGGGGACCAGGGCCGCCCTGTAAGTCGGGGCCGGTGCTCTGGAGTCCCGGGCATTTTGCAGTGCAGGCAGCGGCTGGGGCCGCCCTGTAAGCAGGGGTGCAGCCTCTTGCGCGCTGCTTTGCTTTGTGCCCAGCTTCTTTTGCCCAGAGGGCCCGGCTCCCAGCGCGGCGTTGGACTTTGGCGGACGTCGAGGGGTGAGCAGAGCTGCAGTTGGGGGCTTTTGGGCAGCTGTTGGGGGCTTCTGTGGGCGGTGGGCTGGCGCGAGGGTCTCGATGCGGGGCCGGTGGGCGGCGGTTCCCTTTGGGAGCTGGAGCTTGTCGGGCCTGAGTGCATCGTCCTCCACTGGCAGGAGCCGAGCGACAGCCGGGCAAGGACAAGCTGGATGAGCGTCAGCTTCGAGGTCAAGAGTGGAACGGCGAGGCAAGAGCGAGCTCGGAGCAGAAGAAGGAGCACGAGAGGCCCTCTGGGCAAAAGGCCTTGGTGGCACGGCCAGGGCACCTTCAAGGTGCCGCGGCTGACTTTGCTTGTGCTGGGCGACCTCCCTGCGTGCAGGGCTGCGTCTTTGCTCTGCTTGGCCTTTTGCCGTTGTGCTCCTTTGGCTGCCTGGAGAGAGGGGCAACCCTGTAAGGAGGGTGAGAGCCCCTTTTCTCTGCACCTGAGGGGGGAAACGGAGCTCCCCGAGCCCCCAGCCCGGCCGCCCTGTAAGCGGGGCAGGGCTTTTTCCCAGCCGTGGCAGCTTTCTGCCTGCTGCTGGCCCCTGGCCAGCGTTACCCCCTGTACTCGAGGCGCGTCACAGCCTTTGTCCCCGTAGCAGCCCTGAAGCGCCTCAGCGCGTCGAGGCCCCTGTGCCCTCCCCACGGTGCGGTGCGGTGCGGTGCAGGTCTGATGCTTTTGTCTCCTGCTGAGCACTGGGGGTGGCTCCCTTGAGCCCTTTGGCTGCACGGAACTCGCTCCCTCTTCTGGGACAACTGTCTTCCCCTCCCTCCCTTGTCATTGCGTTAGGTGGTGTGAATGAGCCCGGCGCGTTTGCGCTTTAGCCCCCCTTTAGAAATAGAGCAGGGTAGCTTAGGCTTCCCAGGAGAGCCCGAGGAGCTCCGTGCAGCCACAAGCCGGTCCCCAAAACGCTTGCGTGGACAAAGTGTCTGGCCTCGCCCCTGCTTTCTGCGGAGGGCACGAAGCCGCTTAACGGTAGCGTGGGCAACGTCACCCGCCTGTAGCCAGGGGCCTGGGTCTGGGCCTAGGGTGCCCTTTGTGCTGGTGAACTGGCAGCGTGCGGGCCCCTTAACCTGGGCACGTGTCAGGAACTTGCTTGTCCCTTTTTCCCCAGGAGCAGCCCCAGGGCCCTGTAAGCAGAGGTGGGGAGGCTGCTTTAGCCGGGTGACAGGAACGCCTGCGCCCGGGCCTTTGCCCCTAAGCGGGGCGCAGGCCGGAGCCCGTGCTCCGTGGCGCTTGTTGGGGGGTGCCGGGCTGCGGGGGGCGGCCCCGTAAGCGGGGTTGTGTGCGCCCCCTGGTCTCGGCGGGCGGTTGGAGGGACCCCCTGTAATCAGGCGGGTGTCCCTGGCCCCAGCCTATCAGAGGCGTGGGGCCAGGAGTGGTGGGGCCGGGCGTGTGCCCTCCCTGTCGCCGGGGCTGGGCTCCCGGCCCCTGGGGCCCCTGGGGTCCTTGGCCTTTAGGCCGTGAGTTGGGCTGCCTGACTGTGGAGTCTGGTTCCTGTTGCCCTGGGGGAAGGCCGAGCTCCGTGGCTCCCTGGGTGCGGACCGGCCTGTAAGCAGGCTGTGGGTCCGGGCGCCTTTGTGCGCCCTTCAGCTGGCAGCCTGCGTTGAGCGCCCTCGCCGTTAGTGGGGAGTGGGCCCGAATTGGAGAGAAGGAGCCTCCGTAGGCCTCGGGGACCAGGGCCGCCCTGTAAGTCGGGGCCGGTGCTCTGGAGTCCCGGGCATTTTGCAGTGCAGGCAGCGGCTGGGGCCGCCCTGTAAGCAGGGGTGCAGCCTCTTGCGCGCTGCTTTGCTTTGTGCCCAGCTTCTTTTGCCCAGAGGGCCCGGCTCCCAGCGCGGCGTTGGACTTTGGCGGACGTCGAGGTGGTGAGCGGAGCTGCAGTTGGGGGCTTTTGGGCAGCTGTTGGGGGGTTCTGTGGGCGGTGGGCTGGCGCGAGGGTCTCGATGCGGGGCCGGTGGGCGGCGGTTCCCTTTGGGAGCTGGAGCTTGTCGGGCCTGAGTGCATCGTCCTCCACTGGCAGGAGCCGAGCGACGGCCGGGCAAGGACAAGCTGGATGAGCGTCAGCTTCGAGGTCAAGAGTGGAACGGCGAGGCAAGAGCGAGCTCGGAGCAGAAGAAGGAGCACGAGAGGCCCTCTGGGCAAAAGGCCTTGGTGGCACGGCCAGGGCACCTTCAAGGTGCCGCGGCTGACTTTGCTTGTGCTGGGCGACCTCCCTGCGTGCAGGGCTGCGTCTTTGCTCTGCTTGGCCTTTTGCCGTTGTGCTCCTTTGGCTGCCTGGAGAGAGGGGCAACCCTGTAAGGAGGGTGAGAGCCCCTTTTCTCTGCACCTGAGGGGGGAAACGGAGCTCCCCGAGCCCCCAGCCCGGCCGCCCTGTAAGCGGGGCAGGGCTTTTTCCCAGCCGTGGCAGCTTTCTGCCTGCTGCTGGCCCCTGGCCAGCGTTACCCCCTGTACTCGAGGCGCGTCACAGCCTTTGTCCCCGTAGCAGCCCTGAAGCGCCTCAGCGCGTCGAGGCCCCTGTGCCCTCCCCACGGTGCGGTGCGGTGCGGTGCAGGTCTGATGCTTTTGTCTCCTGCTGAGCACTGGGGGTGGCTCCCTTGAGCCCTTTGGCTGCACGGAACTCGCTCCCTCTTCTGGGACAACTGTCTTCCCCTCCCTCCCTTGTCATTGCGTTAGGTGGTGTGAATGAGCCCGGCGCGTTTGCGCTTTAGCCCCCCTTTAGAAATAGAGCAGGGTAGCTTAGGCTTCCCAGGAGAGCCCGAGGAGCTCCGTGCAGCCACAAGCCGGTCCCCAAAACGCTTGCGTGGACAAAGTGTCTGGCCTCGCCCCTGCTTTCTGCGGAGGGCACGAAGCCGCTTAACGGTAGCGTGGGCAACGTGACCCGCCTGTAGCCAGGGCCTGGGTCTGGGCCTAGGGTGCCCTTTGTGCTGGTGAACTGGCAGCGTGCGGGCCCCTTAACCTGGGCACGTGTCAGGAACTTGCTTGTCCCTTTTTCCCCAGGAGCAGCCCCAGGGCCCTGTAAGCAGAGGTGGGGAGGCTGCTTTAGCCGGGTGACAGGAACGCCTGCGCCCGGGCCTTTGCCCCTAAGCGGGGCGCAGGCCGGAGCCCGTGCTCCGTGGCGCTTGTTGGGGGGTGCCGGGCTGCGGGGGGCGGCCCCGTAAGCGGGGTTGTGTGCGCCCCCTGGTCTCGGCGGGCGGTTGGAGGGACCCCCTGTAATCAGGCGGGTGTCCCTGGCCCCAGCCTATCAGAGGCGTGGGGCCAGGAGTGGTGGGGCCGGGCGTGTGCCCTCCCTGTCGCCGGGGCTGGGCTCCCGGCCCCTGGGGCCCCTGGGGTCCTTGGCCTTTAGGCCGTGAGTTGGGCTGCCTGACTGTGGAGTCTGGTTCCTGTTGCCCTGGGGGAAGGCCGAGCTCCGTGGCTCCCTGGGTGCGGACCGGCCTGTAAGCAGGCTGTGGGTCCGGGCGCCTTTGTGCGCCCTTCAGCTGGCAGCCTGCGTTGAGCGCCCTCCCCGTTAGTGGGGAGTGGGCCCGAATTGGAGAGAAGGAGCCTCCGTAGGCCTCGGGGACCAGGGCCGCCCTGTAAGTCGGGGCCGGTGCTCTGGAGTCCCGGGCATTTTGCAGTGCAGGCAGCGGCTGGGGCCGCCCTGTAAG
This sequence comes from Oenanthe melanoleuca, assembly GCF_029582105.1. Lineage (NCBI taxonomy): Eukaryota > Metazoa > Chordata > Aves > Passeriformes > Muscicapidae > Oenanthe > Oenanthe melanoleuca. The sequence goes on from NW_026612671.1 coordinate 65,505, forward strand.
CAGGGGTGCAGCCTCTTGCGCGCTGCTTTGCTTGTGCCCAGCTTCTTTTGCCCAGAGGGCCCGGCTCCCAGCGCGGCGTTGGACTTTGGCGGACGTCGAGGTGGTGAGCAGGAGCTGCAGTTGGGGGCTTTTGGGCAGCTGTTGGGGGCTTCTGTGGGCGGTGGGCTGGCGCGAGGGTCTCGATGCGGGGCCGGTGGGCGGCGGTTCCCTTTGGGAGCTGGAGCTTGTCGGGCCTGAGTGCATCGTCCTCCACTGGCAGGAGCCGAGCGACAGCCGGGCAAGGACAAGCTGGATGAGCGTCAGCTTCGAGGTCAAGAGTGGAACGGCGAGGCAAGAGCGAGCTCGGAGCAGAAGAAGGAGCACGAGAGGCCCTCTGGGCAAAAGGCCTTGGTGGCACGGCCAGGGCACCTTCAAGGTGCCGCGGCTGACTTTGCTTGTGCTGGGCGACCTCCCTGCGTGCAGGGCTGCGTCTTTGCTCTGCTTGGCCTTTTGCCGTTGTGCTCCTTTGGCTGCCTGGAGAGAGGGGCAACCTGTAAGGAGGGTGAGAGCCCCTTTCTCTGCACCTGAGGGGGGAAACGGAGCTCCCCGAGCCCCCAGCCCGGCCGCCCTGTAAGCGGGGCAGGGCTTTTTCCCAGCCGTGGCAGCTTTCTGCCTGCTGCTGGCCCCTGGCCAGCGTTACCCCCTGTACTCGGGGCGCGTCACAGCCTTTGTCCCCGTAGCAGCCCTGAAGCGCCTCAGCGCGTCGAGGCCCCTGTGCCCTCCCCACGGTGCGGTGCGGTGCAGGTCTGATGCTTTTGTCTCCTGCTGAGCACTGGGGGTGGCTCCCTTGAGCCCTTTGGCTGCACGGAACTCGCTCCCTCTTCTGGGACAACTGTCTTCCCCTCCCTCCCTTGTCATTGCGTTAGGTGGTGTGAATGAGCCCGGCGCGTTTGCGCTTTAGCCCCCCTTTAGAAATAGAGCAGGGTAGCTTAGGCTTCCCAGGAGAGCCCGAGGAGCTCCGTGCAGCCACAAGCCGGTCCCCAAAACGCTTGCGTGGACAAAGTGTCTGGCCTCGCCCCTGCTTTCTGCGGAGGGCACGAAGCCGCTTAACGGTAGCGTGGGCAACGTGACCCGCCTGTAGCCAGGGCCTGGGTCTGGGCCTAGGGTGCCCTTTGTGCTGGTGAACTGGCAGCGTGCGGGCCCCTTAACCTGGGCACGTGTCAGGAACTTGCTTGTCCCTTTTTCCCCAGGAGCAGCCCCAGGGCCCTGTAAGCAGAGGTGGGGAGGCTGCTTTAGCCTGGGTGACAGGAACGCCTGCGCCCGGGCCTTTGCCCCTAAGCGGGGCGCAGGCCGGAGCCCGTGCTCCGTGGCGCTTGTTGGGGGGTGCCGGGCTGCGGGGGGCGGCCCCGTAAGCGGGGTTGTGTGCGCCCCCTGGTCTCGGCGGGCGGTTGGAGGGACCCCCTGTAATCAGGCGGGTGTCCCTGGCCCCAGCCTATCAGAGGCGTGGGGCCAGGAGTGGTGGGGCCGGGCGTGTGCCCTCCCTGTCGCCGGGGCTGGGCTCCCGGCCCCTGGGGCCCCTGGGGTCCTTGGCCTTTAGGCCGTGAGTTGGGCTGCCTGACTGTGGAGTCTGGTTCCTGTTGCCCTGGGGGAAGGCCGAGCTCCGTGGCTCCCTGGGTGCGGACCGGCCTGTAAGCAGGCTGTGGGTCCGGGCGCCTTTGTGCGCCCTTCAGCTGGCAGCCTGCGTTGAGCGCCCTCCCCGTTAGTGGGGAGTGGGCCCGAATTGGAGAGAAGGAGCCTCCGTAGGCCTCGGGGACCAGGGCCGCCCTGTAAGTCGGGGCCGGTGCTCTGGAGTCCCGGGCATTTTGCAGTGCAGGCAGCGGCTGGGGCCGCCCTGTAAGCAGGGGTGCAGCCTCTTGCGCGCTGCTTTGCTTTGTGCCCAGCTTCTTTTGCCCAGAGGGCCCGGCTCCCAGCGCGGCGTTGGACTTTGGCGGACGTCGAGGTGGTGAGCAGAGCTGCAGTTGGGGGCTTTTGGGCAGCTGTTGGGGGGTTCTGTGGGCGGTGGGCTGGCGCGAGGGTCTCGATGCGGGGCCGGTGGGCGGCGGTTCCCTTTGGGAGCTGGAGCTTGTCGGGCCTGAGTGCATCGTCCTCCACTGGCAGGAGCCGAGCGACGGCCGGGCAAGGACAAGCTGGATGAGCGTCAGCTTCGAGGTCAAGAGTGGAACGGCGAGGCAAGAGCGAGCTCGGAGCAGAAGAAGGAGCACGAGAGGCCCTCTGGGCAAAAGGCCTTGGTGGCACGGCCAGGGCACCTTCAAGGTGCCGCGGCTGACTTTGCTTGTGCTGGGCGACCTCCCTGCGTGCAGGGCTGCGTCTTTGCTCTGCTTGGCCTTTTGCCGTTGTGCTCCTTTGGCTGCCTGGAGAGAGGGGCAACCCTGTAAGGAGGGTGAGAGCCCCTTTTCTCTGCACCTGAGGGGGGAAACGGAGCTCCCCGAGCCCCCAGCCCGGCCGCCCTGTAAGCGGGGCAGGGCTTTTTCCCAGCCGTGGCAGCTTTCTGCCTGCTGCTGGCCCCTGGCCAGCGTTACCCCCTGTACTCGAGGGCGCGTCACAGCCTTTGTCCCCGTAGCAGCCCTGAAGCGCCTCAGCGCGTCGAGGCCCCTGTGCCCTCCCCACGGTGCGGTGCGGTGCAGGTCTGATGCTTTTGTCTCCTGCTGAGCACTGGGGGTGGCTCCCTTGAGCCCTTTGGCTGCACGGAACTCGCTCCCTCTTCTGGGACAACTGTCTTCCCCTCCCTCCCTTGTCATTGCGTTAGGTGGTGTGAATGAGCCCGGCGCGTTTGCGCTTTAGCCCCCCTTTAGAAATAGAGCAGGGTAGCTTAGGCTTCCCAGGAGAGCCCGAGGAGCTCCGTGCAGCCACAAGCCGGTCCCCAAAACGCTTGCGTGGACAAAGTGTCTGGCCTCGCCCCTGCTTTCTGCGGAGGGCACGAAGCCGCTTAACGGTAGCGTGGGCAACGTGACCCGCCTGTAGCCAGGGCCTGGGTCTGGGCCTAGGGTGCCCTTTGTGCTGGTGAACTGGCAGCGTGCGGGCCCCTTAACCTGGGCACGTGTCAGGAACTTGCTTGTCCCTTTTTCCCCAGGAGCAGCCCCAGGGCCCTGTAAGCAGAGGTGGGGAGGCTGCTTTAGCCGGGTGACAGGAACGCCTGCGCCCGGGCCTTTGCCCCTAAGCGGGGCGCAGGCCGGAGCCCGTGCTCCGTGGCGCTTGTTGGGGGGTGCCGGGCTGCGGGGGGCGGCCCCGTAAGCGGGGTTGTGTGCGCCCCCTGGTCTCGGCGGGCGGTTGGAGGGACCCCCTGTAATCAGGCGGGTGTCCCTGGCCCCAGCCTATCAGAGGCGTGGGGCCAGGAGTGGTGGGGCCGGGCGTGTGCCCTCCCTGTCGCCGGGGCTGGGCTCCCGGCCCCTGGGGCCCCTGGGGTCCTTGGCCTTTAGGCCGTGAGTTGGGCTGCCTGACTGTGGAGTCTGGTTCCTGTTGCCCTGGGGGAAGGCCGAGCTCCGTGGCTCCCTGGGTGCGGACCGGCCTGTAAGCAGGCTGTGGGTCCGGGCGCCTTTGTGCGCCCTTCAGCTGGCAGCCTGCGTTGAGCGCCCTCCCCGTTAGTGGGGAGTGGGCCCGAATTGGAGAGAAGGAGCCTCCGTAGGCCTCGGGGACCAGGGCCGCCCTGTAAGTCGGGGCCGGTGCTCTGGAGTCCCGGGCATTTTGCAGTGCAGGCAGCGGCTGGGGCCGCCCTGTAAGCAGGGGTGCAGCCTCTTGCGCGCTGCTTTGCTTTGTGCCCAGCTTCTTTTGCCCAGAGGGCCCGGCTCCCAGCGCGGCGTTGGACTTTGGCGGACGTCGAGGTGGTGAGCGGAGCTGCAGTTGGGGGCTTTTGGGCAGCTGTTGGGGGCTTCTGTGGGCGGTGTGCTGGCGCGAGGGTCTCGATGCGGGGCCGGTGGGCGGCGGTTCCCTTTGGGAGCTGGAGCTTGTCGGGCCTGAGTGCATCGTCCTCCACTGGCAGGAGCCGAGCGACAGCCGGGCAAGGACAAGCTGGATGAGCGTCAGCTTCGAGGTCAAGAGTGGAACGGCAAGGCAAGAGCGAGCTCGGAGCAGAAGAAGGAGCACGAGAGGCCCTCTGGGCAAAAGGCCTTGGTGGCACGGCCAGGGCACCTTCAAGGTGCCGCGGCTGACTTTGCTTGTGCTGGGCGACCTCCCTGCGTGCAGGGCTGCGTCTTTGCTCTGCTTGGCCTTTTGCCGTTGTGCTCCTTTGGCTGCCTGGAGAGAGGGGCAAGCCTGTAAGGAGGGTGAGAGCCCCTTTTCTCTGCACCTGAGGGGGGAAACGGAGCTCCCCGAGCCCCCAGCCCGGCCGCCCTGTAAGCGGGGCAGGGCTTTTTCCCAGCCGTGGCAGCTTTCTGCCTGCTGCTGGCCCCTGGCCAGCGTTACCCCCTGTACTCGAGGCGCGTCACAGCCTTTGTCCCCGTAGCAGCCCTGAAGCGCCTCAGCGCGTCGAGGCCCCTGTGCCCTCCCCACGGTGCGGTGCGGTGCGGTGCAGGTCTGATGCTTTTGTCTCCTGCTGAGCACTGGGGGTGGCTCCCTTGAGCCCTTTGGCTGCACGGAACTCGCTCCCTCTTCTGGGACAACTGTCTTCCCCTCCCTCCCTTGTCATTGCGTTAGGTGGTGTGAATGAGCCCGGCGCGTTTGCGCTTTAGCCCCCCTTTAGAAATAGAGCAGGGTAGCTTAGGCTTCCCAGGAGAGCCCGAGGAGCTCCGTGCAGCCACAAGCCGGTCCCCAAAACGCTTGCGTGGACAAAGTGTCTGGCCTCTCCCCTGCTTTCTGCGGAGGGCACGAAGCCGCTTAACGGTAGCGTGGGCAACGTGACCCGCCTGTAGCCAGGGCCTGGGTCTGGGCCTAGGGTGCCCTTTGTGCTGGTGAACTGGCAGCGTGCGGGCCCCTTAACCTGGGCACGTGTCAGGAACTTGCTTGTCCCTTTTTCCCCAGGAGCAGCCCCAGGGCCCTGTAAGCAGAGGTGGGGAGGCTGCTTTAGCCGGGTGACAGGAACGCCTGCGCCCGGGCCTTTGCCCCTAAGCGGGGCGCTGATCAGAGCCCGTGCTCCGTGGCGCTTGTTGGGGGGTGCCGGGCTGCGGGGGGGCGGCCCCGTAAGCGGGGTTGTGTGCGCCCCCTGGTCTCGGCGGGCGGTTGGAGGGACCCCCTGTAATCAGGCGGGTGTCCCTGGCCCCAGCCTATCAGAGGCGTGGGGCCAGGAGTGGTGGGGCCGGGCGTGTGCCCTCCCTGTCGCCGGGGCTGGGCTCCCGGCCCCTGGGGCCCCTGGGGTCCTTGGCCTTTAGGCCGTGAGTTGGGCTGCCTGACTGTGGAGTCTGGTTCCTGTTGCCCTGGGGGAAGGCCGAGCTCCGTGGCTCCCTGGGTGCGGACCGGCCTGTAAGCAGGCTGTGGGTCCGGGCGCCTTTGTGCGCCCTTCAGCTGGCAGCCTGCGTTGAGCGCCCTCCCCGTTAGTGGGGAGTGGGCCCGAATTGGAGAGAAGGAGCCTCCGTAGGCCTCGGGGACCAGGGCCGCCCTGTAAGTCGGGGCCGGTGCTCTGGAGTCCCGGGCATTTTGCAGTGCAGGCAGCGGCTGGGGCCGCCCTGTAAGCAGGGGTGCAGCCTCTTGCGCGCTGCTTTGCTTTGTGCCCAGCTTCTTTTGCCCAGAGGGCCCGGCTCCCAGCGCGGCGTTGGACTTTGGCGGACGTCGAGGTGGTGAGCGGAGCTGCAGTTGGGGGCTTTTGGGCAGCTGTTGGGGGCTTCTGTGGGCGGTGGGCTGGCGCGAGGGTCTCGATGCGGGGCCGGTGGGCGGCGGTTCCCTTTGGGAGCTGGAGCTTGTCGGGCCTGAGTGCATCGTCCTCCACTGGCAGGAGCCGAGCGACGGCCGGGCAAGGACAAGCTGGATGAGCGTCAGCTTCGAGGTCAAGAGTGGAACGGCGAGGCAAGAGCGAGCTCGGAGCAGAAGAAGGAGCACGAGAGGCCCTCTGGGCAAAAGGCCTTGGTGGCACGGCCAGGGCACCTTCAAGGTGCCGCGGCTGACTTTGCTTGTGCTGGGCGACCTCCCTGCGTGCAGGGCTGCGTCTTTGCTCTGCTTGGCCTTTTGCCGTTGTGCTCCTTTGGCTGCCTGGAGAGAGGGGCAACCCTGTAAGGAGGGTGAGAGCCCCTTTTCTCTGCACCTGAGGGGGGAAACGGAGCTCCCCGAGCCCCCAGCCCGGCCGCCCTGTAAGCGGGGCAGGGCTTTTTCCCAGCCGTGGCAGCTTTCTGCCTGCTGCTGGCCCCTGGCCAGCGTTACCCCCTGTACTCGAGGCGCGTCACAGCCTTTGTCCCCGTAGCAGCCCTGAAGCGCCTCAGCGCGTCGAGGCCCCTGTGCCCTCCCCACGGTGCGGTGCGGTGCGGTGCAGGTCTGATGCTTTTGTCTCCTGCTGAGCACTGGGGGTGGCTCCCTTGAGCCCTTTGGCTGCACGGAACTCGCTCCCTCTTCTGGGACAACTGTCTTCCCCTCCCTCCCTTGTCATTGCGTTAGGTGGTGTGAATGAGCCCGGCGCGTTTGCGCTTTAGCCCCCCTTTAGAAATAGAGCAGGGTAGCTTAGGCTTCCCAGGAGAGCCCGAGGAGCTCCGTGCAGCCACAAGCCGGTCCCCAAAACGCTTGCGTGGACAAAGTGTCTGGCCTCGCCCCTGCTTTCTGCGGAGGGCACGAAGCCGCTTAACGGTAGCGTGGGCAACGTCACCCGCCTGTAGCCAGGGCCTGAGTCTGGGCCTAGGGTGCCCTTTGTGCTGGTGAACTGGCAGCGTGCGGGCCCCTTAACCTGGGCACGTGTCAGGAACTTGCTTGTCCCTTTTTCCCCAGGAGCAGCCCCAGGGCCCTGTAAGCAGAGGTGGGGAGGCTGCTTTAGCCGGGTGACAGGAACGCCTGCGCCCGGGCCTTTGCCCCTAAGCGGGGCGCAGGCCGGAGCCCGTGCTCCGTGGCGCTTGTTGGGGGGTGCCGGGCTGCAGGGGGGCGGCCCCGTAAGCGGGGTTGTGTGCGCCCCCTGGTCTCGGCGGGCGGTTGGAGGGACCCCCTGTAATCAGGCGGGTGTCCCTGGCCCCAGCCTATCAGAGGCGTGGGGCCAGGAGTGGTGGGGCCGGGCGTGTGCCCTCCCTGTCGCCGGGGCTGGGCTCCCGGCCCCTGGGGCCCCTGGGGTCCTTGGCCTTTAGGCCGTGAGTTGGGCTGCCTGACTGTGGAGTCTGGTTCCTGTTGCCCTGGGGGAAGGCCGAGCTCCGTGGCTCCCTGGGTGCGGACCGGCCTGTAAGCAGGCTGTGGGTCCGGGCGCCTTTGTGCGCCCTTCAGCTGGCAGCCTGCGTTGAGCGCCCTCCCCGTTAGTGGGGAGTGGGCCCGAATTGGAGAGAAGGAGCCTCCGTAGGCCTCGGGGACCAGGGCCGCCCTGTAAGTCGGGGCCGGTGCTCTGGAGTCCCGGGCATTTTGCAGTGCAGGCAGCGGCTGGGGCCGCCCTGTAAGCAGGGGTGCAGCCTCTTGCGCGCTGCTTTGCTTTGTGCCCAGCTTCTTTTGCCCAGAGGGCCCGGCTCCCAGCGCGGCGTTGGACTTTGGCGGACGTCGAGGTGGTGAGCGGAGCTGCAGTTGGGGGCTTTTGGGCAGCTGTTGGGGGCTTCTGTGGGCGGTGTGCTGGCGCGAGGGTCTCGATGCGGGGCCGGTGGGCGGCGGTTCCCTTTGGGAGCTGGAGCTTGTCGGGCCTGAGTGCATCGTCCTCCACTGGCAGGAGCCGAGCGACAGCCGGGCAAGGACAAGCTGGATGAGCGTCAGCTTCGAGGTCAAGAGTGGAACGGCAAGGCAAGAGCGAGCTCGGAGCAGAAGAAGGAGCACGAGAGGCCCTCTGGGCAAAAGGCACGGCCAGGGCACCTTCAAGGTGCCGCGGCTGACTTTGCTTGTGCTGGGCGACCTCCCTGCGTGCAGGGCTGCGTCTTTGCTCTGCTTGGCCTTTTGCCGTTGTGCTCCTTTGGCTGCCTGGAGAGAGGGGCAACCCTGTAAGGAGGGTGAGAGCCCCTTTTCTCTGCACCTGAGGGGGGAAACGGAGCTCCCCGAGCCCCCAGCCCGGCCGCCCTGTAAGCGGGGCAGGGCTTTTTCCCAGCCGTGGCAGCTTTCTGCCTGCTGCTGGCCCCTGGCCAGCGTTACCCCCTGTACTCGAGGCGCGTCACAGCCTTTGTCCCCGTAGGAGCCCTGAAGCGCCTCAGCGCGTCGAGGCCTCTGTGCCCTCCCCACGGTGCGGTGCGGTGCGGTGCAGGTCTGATGCTTTTGTCTCCTGCTGAGCACTGGGGGTGGCTCCCTTGAGCCCTTTGGCTGCACGGAACTCGCTCCCTCTTCTGGGACAACTGTCTTCCCCTCCCTCCCTTGTCATTGCGTTAGGTGGTGTGAATGAGCCCGGCGCGTTTGCGCTTTAGCCCCCCCTTTAGAAATAGAGCAGGGTAGCTTAGGCTTCCCAGGAGAGCCCGAGGAGCTCCGTGCAGCCACAAGCCGGTCCCCAAAACGCTTGCGTGGACAAAGTGTCTGGCCTCTCCCCTGCTTTCTGCGGAGGGCACGAAGCCGCTTAACGGTAGCGTGGGCAACGTCACCCGCCTGTAGCCAGGGCCTGAGTCTGGGCCTAGGGTGCCCTTTGTGCTGGTGAACTGGCAGCGTGCGGGCCCCTTAACCTGGGCACGTGTCAGGAACTGCTTGTCCCTTTTTCCCCAGGAGCAGCCCCAGGGCCCTGTAAGCAGAGGTGGGGAGGCTGCTTTAGCCGGGTGACAGGAACGCCTGCACCCGGGCCTTTGACCCTAAGCGGGGCGCAGGCTGGAGCCCGTGCTCCGTGGCGCTTGTTGGGGGGTGCCGGGCTGCGGGGGGCGGCCCCGTAAGCGGGGTTGTGTGCGCCCCCTGGTCTCGGCGGGCGGTTGGAGGGACCCCCTGTAATCAGGCGGGTGTCCCTGGCCCCAGCCTATCAGAGGCGTGGGGCCAGGAGTGGTGGGGCCTGGCGTGTGCCCTCCCTGTCGCCGGGGCTGGGCTTCCCGGCCCCTGGGGCCCCTGGGGTCCTTGGCCTTTAGGCCGTGAGTTGGGCTGCCTGACTGTGGAGTCTGGTTCCTGTTGCCCTGGGGGAAGGCCGAGCTCCGTGGCTCCCTGGGTGCGGACCGGCCTGTAAGCAGGCTGTGGGTCCGGGCGCCTTTGTGCGCCCTTCAGCTGGCAGCCTGCGTTGAGCGCCCTCGCCGTTAGTGGGGAGTGGGCCCGAATTGGAGAGAAGGAGCCTCCGTAGGCCTCGGGGACCAGGGCCGCCCTGTAAGTCGGGGCCGGTGCTCTGGAGTCCCGGGCATTTTGCAGTGCAGGCAGCGGCTGGGGCCGCCCTGTAAGCAGGGGTGCAGCCTCTTGCGCGCTGCTTTGCTTTGTGCCCAGCTTCTTTTGCCCAGAGGGCCCGGCTCCCAGCGCGGCGTTGGACTTTGGCGGACGTCGAGGTGGTGAGCGGAGCTGCAGTTGGGGGCTTTTGGGCAGCTGTTGTGGGGTTCTGTGGGCGGTGGGCTGGCGCGAGGGTCTCGATGCGGGGCCGGTGGGCGGCGGTTCCCTTTGGGAGCTGGAGCTTGTCGGGCCTGAGTGCATCGTCCTCCACTGGCAGGAGCCGAGCGACGGCCGGGCAAGGACAATCTGGATGAGCGTCAGCTTCGAGGTCAAGAGTGGAACGGCGAGGCAAGAGCGAGCTCGGAGCAGAAGAAGGAGCACGAGAGGCCCTCTGGGCAAAAGGCCTTGGTGGCACGGCCAGGGCACCTTCAAGGTGCCGCGGCTGACTTTGCTTGTGCTGGGCGACCTCCCTGCGTGCAGGGCTGCGTCTTTGCTCTGCTTGGCCTTTTGCCGTTGTGCTCCTTTGGCTGCCTGGAGAGAGGGGCAAGCCTGTAAGGAGGGTGAGAGCCCCTTTTCTCTGCACCTGAGGGGGGAAACGGAGCTCCCCGAGCCCCCAGCCCGGCCGCCCTGTAAGCGGGGCAGGGCTTTTTCCCAGCCGTGGCAGCTTTCTGCCTGCTGCTGGCCCCTGGCCAGCGTTACCCCCTGTACTCGAGGCGCGTCACAGCCTTTGTCCCCGTAGCAGCCCTGAAGCGCCTCAGCGCGTCGAGGCCCCTGTGCCCTCCCCACGGTGCGGTGCGGTGCGGTGCAGGTCTGATGCTTTTGTCTCCTGCTGAGCACTGGGGGTGGCTCCCTTGAGCCCTTTGGCTGCACGGGACTCGCTCCCTCTTCTGGGACAACTGTCTTCCCCTCCCTCCCTTGTCATTGCGTTAGGTGGTGTGAATGAGCCCGGTGCCTTTGCGCTTTAGCCCCCCTTTAGAAATAGAGCAGGGTAGCTTAGGCTTCCCAGGAGAGCCCGAGGAGCTCCGTGCAGCCACAAGCCGGTCCCCAAAACGCTTGAGTGGACAAAGTGTCTGGCCTCGCCCCTGCTTTCTGCGGAGGGCACGAAGCCGCTTAACGGTAGCGTGGGCAACGTCACCCGCCTGTAGCCAGGGCCTGAGTCTGGGCCTAGGGTGCCCTTTGTGCTGGTGAACTGGCAGCTTGCGGGCCCCTTAACCTGGGCACGTGTCAGGAACTTGCTTGTCCCTTTTTCCCCAGGAGCAGCCCCAGGGCCCTGTAAGCAGAGGTGGGGAGGCTGCTTTAGCCGGGTGACAGGAACGCCTGCACCCGGGCCTTTGCCCCTAAGCGGGGCGCAGGCCGGAGCCCGTGCTCCGTGGCGCTTGTTGGGGGGTGCCGGGCTGCGGGGGGCGGCCTCGTAAGCGGGGTTGTGTGCGCCCCCTGGTCTCGGCGGGCGGTTGGAGGGACCCCCCTGTAATCAGGCGTGTGTCCCTGGCCCCAGCCTATCAGAGGCGTGGGGCCAGGAGTGGTGGGGCCGGGCGTGTGCCCTCCCTGTCGCCGGGGCTGGGCTCCCGGCCCCTGGGGCCCCTGGGGTCCTTGGCCTTTAGGCCGTGAGTTGGGCTGCCTGACTGTGGAGTCTGGTTCCTGTTGCCCTGGGGGGAAGGCCGAGCTCCGTGGCTCCCTGGGTGCGGACCGGCCTGTAAGCAGGCTGTGGGTCCGGGCGCTTTTGTGCGCCCTTCAGCTGGCAGCCTGCGTTGAGCGCCCTCCCCGTTAGTGGGGAGTGGGCCCGAATTGGAGAGAAGGAGCCTCCGTAGGCCTCGGGGACCAGGGCCGCCCTGTAAGTCGGGGCCGGTGCTCTGGAGTCCCGGGCATTTTGCAGTGCAGGCAGCGGCTGGGGCCGCCCTGTAAGCAGGGGTGCAGCCTCTTGCGCGCTGCTTTGCTTTGTGCCCAGCTTCTTTTGCCCAGAGGGCCCGGCTCCCAGCGCGGCGTTGGACTTTGGCGGACGTCGAGGTGGTGAGCGGAGCTGCAGTTGGGGGCTTTTGGGCAGCTGTTGGGGGGTTCTGTGGGCGGTGGGCTGGCGCGAGGGTCTCGATGCGGGGCCGGTGGGCGGCGGTTCCCTTTGGGAGCTGGAGCTTGTCGGGCCTGAGTGCATCGTCCTCCACTGGCAGGAGCCGAGCGACGGCCGGGCAAGGACAAGCTGGATGAGCGTCAGCTTCGAGGTCAAGAGTGAAATGGCGAGGCTAGGGCGAGCTGCGTTAGGCACTTTCCTTACTGAGGTCTTTTATTGACAGCGTTGTTCTTTTTATGTATAACGTCTTTTTTATATTTTGTATTGTTTCTTTTATGTTGTTTTATGAATATAAATAAAAATTTAATTTTCATAATTTTTATAATTTCTTTTTTATTATTTCCCAAGATCGTTTTTTGTTTTATGGTCATGTGCCCAATTGGCCCCTGTGTGGTATTGCTATATCTTAGTTCTCTATATTTCCAACAGGAAGAAATACTGATCATTTTAATCAAATGATCCCCAACGTGCAGCAATCTTTCCCCAAATAGCAGGAAGAGGCCGTTTTTATTATTATTGTTTTCAGGAAAGAAAAAAGGAATGAAAAATACATATGCTAAGACATGTCTCAGGTAATTAGGCTTGGAGTTCCGAAATGCAAACGGGCATTTTTCTCTAGATTTTTGGTACAATTTTATTACATAGGCTTCACTTGCACATCCACATATTAATCTACTGTGTTTATCAGGTTTAACTGCACAGACACATCCTTGTCTTGGAGTTAGAAATAATCTTCAATTTACATTTTAGACTAGTAAAAATGGACTAGAAAGAGAGTACCAAGGATTAAAATGACTTCTTTGGGTTTGCTTCTTGAGCCAATATTGGAACTGGTAATAACATCAAATTCTCCTGATTCCTGGTCTAGCATTATTAACAGGCTCAACTTTATTTTAAACAGAAGTTGTTGACAAGGAGACCAGCACCAAGTCTAAAAAGTGTGTGTCTCACCTGAATGCGAATTTGCAGTCAGCCTTTTGGTTTTGTATCACCATCATATAGCACCATAGAGATTTTTCAGGGTTTAGTGTAAACAAATCATAATTGTGATAACTGGAGAATGACAATCTCTTGCCTGTGTCTTAGGGAGCAAACTGAACTGAGCACAGGTGCGCAAAGGCTCCAGCCTGCATCACAGGTACAGGTTCATCCTGACTAGTGAAATAAAAATCATCCTGACTAGTGGGAGCGTGGCCGCAGTCCCACATGGCAGGGTCCCGGCACGGAGTGGCTTCCGCCATCTTGAGAAGGGCAGCATGCAGTACCGCGCTGTGCCCACAAGGCGGCAGCACTGCCGCCCTTCCCACGCTCGCAGCCGCGGCCGCTCTCGCAGCCAGAACTCGGCGTCACCCTCCCCTCTGTTCACACACACGCCCCGCTCCCCGCTCGATCCGGGCAGGGCGGGGACGCCTCAGTGTGAAAAACACGGTTCACGGTTCTGGGAGAAGTACAAGGTTTAATAAAAAAGGCAATAGGAGACATGCATGGAGCCAAGGGTTAGAACAGCTGGGTGCTTGGCATGCTGCCATGAGCACACCTGCTGCGGGAACACCCCTGTAAATACGTTTCACAATCCATCCATTTGTTACATACTCCTAGACCTTCATGTACAGTCAGCAGTTTCTGGGAAGTGTTTAGCACGGCCGCTCCTTGGCTCCGCCTTTTTAGAGCGTGCCTGTTTTTTGGCTTGTGGTTTTATCCTTCTCCTTCTCCCTTTTATTTTGGGTGGTGGTCCAGCCGGTGAGTGTTGATAATTGTCAGCTGCAGGGGTCCCCATCACGGGCTGTTGTCTTTGACTGAGCACAGAGTTTAAGCATACTATCACTAAAAAAACACCCCAAAAATATCTCCCAAAAACCCCCCAAAAATTCCAACAAGACCCGAAAAAAACCCCAAAAATATCCCCCAAAATCACCAAAAAGCAAAAAAAAATTCCCCGCCAAAAAATCCCCCAAAATTACCAAAAAGATCCCCCCAAAAAACCTCAAAAGCTACGTGGAAGTGGTGGCCAAAGGTAAGAAAAATACCCCCAAAAATCCCCAAAAATCCTCAAAAAAACCCCAAAAAATCCCAAAAATATTCCCCTTAAAAAATCCCCAAAAATTACCAAAAATATCTATCCAAAAAACTCCCAAAACGTGGAAGCGGCGGCCAAATGTATGGACAAAAAAAAAAAAAAAAAAACCAAAAATACCCAAGAAAAAATCCCCAAAAAATCGCGAAAAATTAAAAATAAAAAAATCCCAAAGAAAATCCCCCCCAAAATTCCCCAAAACCCCCTAAGATCCCAAATAATCCCGAAAAAAAATCCCAAAAAACCCCAAAACATTCCCAAAAACATTCCCCAAAACATTCCAAAAAATTTCCCCCCAAAAATCCCCAAAAACCCCCCAAAAAATTCCAAACACCCACCCAAAATCCCCAAAACCATCAAAAAATATCCCCAAAAATTACCAAAAGCAAAAATAAAATTCCCCCAAAAAGGTCCCAAAAATTGCCAAAAATATCCTCCAAAAAGCCACCAAAAATCACTTGGAGCAGGCGGCCAAAGGTAAGAGAAAAAACCCCAAAAAACCCCCAAAAATACCCCCAAAAATCGCCAAAAAATCGCAAAAATTAAAAAGAAAAAAATCCTTAGAAAATTCCCCAAAAATATCCCCAAAAATAAAGAAAAAAATCTCCTAAAAATCCCAAAATAATCCCACACATTACAAAAAACCTCCCAAAAATTTGCCAAAATTACCAAAAATCTCCTCAGAAAAATCCCCAAAAATCACCTGGAGCTGGCGGCAAAAGGTAAGAAAAAAACCCCAAAAAAACCCTCAGAAATACCCCGAAAAATTCCCTAAACCGACAAAAATTCGCCAAAATATCCCCAAAAATAGCAAAACTCAAAAAAAAAAAAAAAAATTCCCCCCATAAAATCCCCCAAAATTTTAAAAAATATCCCCCCAAAAAAAATCCCAAAAATTAGCTGGAGCTGGCGGTCAAAGGGGAGAAAGAACCCCAAAAAACTACCCAAAAACCCCCCAAAAATTACCAAAAGTATCTCCAAAAAATCGCCAAATATTAAAATAAAAAATCTGAAAAAAATCCCCCCAAAAATCCCAAACAATCCCCCAAGAAATCCCAAAAACACCCCAAAACCATCCCAAAAATATCCTCAAAAATTGCCAAAATCCCTAAAAAATTCCCCCCCAAAAAATCCCCCCAAATTCCCCAAAATTCCCAAAACCATCCCTAAAAAAACCCCAAAAACCACCTGGAGCTGTCGGCCAAAGTTAAGAAAAAAAACCCCCCAAAAAAATCCCAAAAATACCCAAAGAATACTCCCCAAAAAATCCCCTAAAATTAGCAAAACACCCCCAAAAAGTCCTCTAGAAACACCCCCAAAAATCCTCCAAAATTGCCGTAACCTGGTACGCAAAGGTAAGAAAAAACCCAAAAAAAATACCCCAAAAATGTCCCCAAAACTTCAAAAAAAATCCCTAAATATCCGCAAAAACTTCAAAGTAAATTCCCCAAAACCCCCAAAAAATTCCCCAAAAAGCCCCCTAAAATTACCCAAACCCCCCCAAAAAATTCCCAAAAAACCCCCCAAAATCACCATAAGCTGGCAGCCAAAGGTGAAAAAAAACCACCCAAAAATCCCCAAAAATATCTCAAAAAATCCCAAAACAATTCCAAAAAAATTCCCCCAAAAAAGTCCCGAAAGCCCCCCAAAATAACAAAAAAAACCCTAAAATTCCCCAAAATACCACCCAAAACCATCCCAAAAATATCCCCCAAAAAACCCCCAAAAAATTACCAAAAAAAAATACCCCAAACATTCCCCAAAAAAATCCCTCAAAAAATCCCCAAAAATCCCTAAAAAATTACCAAAAATATCCCCCCAAAAAACCCCAAAAATCACCTGGACCTGGCCACTAAAAGTGAGGAAAAAAACCCAAAAAATAGCCAAAAACACCCTAAAAATATACCCCAAACATATCCCAAAAAAATTTCCAAAAACCCCCCAAAAAACCCCAAAACCACTCAAAAAATATACCCAAAAAATTACCAAAAATACCCCCAAAAATTATCAAAAAACCACCTGGAGCTGGCAGGAAAAGGAGAGAAGATAACCCCAAAAACTACCCAAAAAACACCCAAAATCTCCCAAAAAATATCCAGAAAAATTACCAAAAAATCCCAAAAACTTCCCCCAAAACTCCCTAAAAATTACCAAAAATATCCTAAAACCCCCCCAAAAATCCCAAAAATATCCCCCAAAATTGCCAAAAACCCGAAAAAAATTCACCTGCTCAAAAATCCCCAAAAATTACCAAAAATATCCCCCCCAAAAAACCCCAAAACCACGTGGAAATCGTGGACAAAGGAAAGAAAAAACTCCCAAAATTCCTGCCAAAAAAATCCCAAAAAAATCCCAAAAAAATTAAAAAAAAAAAAAAAAAAAAAAATCCCCCAAATATTCCCCAAATAATTCCCAAAACCCCAAAAAAATCTCCCAAATATTCCCCAAAAAACCTCAAAAAAACCCCAAAAAACATCCCAAAAGTGTCCCAAAAATTACCAAAATGCCCAAAAATAATTTCCAAAAAAAAATCCCCAAAAATCCCCAAAAATTTGACAAAATATTCCCCCAAAAAATCCCAAAAATCAGCGGTAGCTGGGGGCCAAAGGGGAGGAAGAACCCAAAAAAACTACCCAAAAACCCCAAAAAATTACCAAAAAAATAATTTAAAAAATCGCCAAAAATTAAAAAAATAAAATTATCCCCAGAAAAATCCCCCCAAAAAACTTAGCAAAACCATCCAAAAATCCCAAAATATCCCCCCAAAAACCCCAAAAACCCCAAAAAAACCACCCCAAAAATATCCCCAAAAATCCAAAAAAATTTTCTCAAAAATACCCCAAAATCAACCCCAAAAATCCCCCAAAAATTACCAGAAATATTTTTCGAAAGAATTCCCAAAAAAAGTTCCAAAAACCCACCAAAAATCCTCCAAAAATCCCCAAAACTCCCCCAAAATTCCCATAAAATCCTAAAAAAGCCCAAATTTTAAAAAATCCTCATAAATATTCCCAAAAATTTCCCTAAAACATCCCCGAAAAAATTCTCTAAAACCCCCAAAAAATTCCCAAAAAATTCCCCCCAAAAATACCCCAAAAAATCCCCAAAAAATCAAAAAAATTACCACAAAACCCCCCAAAATTACCAAAATCCAAAAAAATTCCCAAAAAATTACCAGAAATATCCTCCAAAAAACCCCAAAAATCACCTGGAGCTGGCGGCCAAAAGTAAGAAAAAAACCCCAAAAAACGCAAAAAAAAAAACAAACAAACAAAACAAAACAAACAAAAAAATTCCCCCAAAAATTCCCCAAAGCCACCAGAAATCCCAAAAAATGCCCCCAAAATTAAAAAAAAACCCTCAAAAAACCCCAAAAAACCATCCCAAAAATATCCCCAAAAATTACCAAAATCCCAAAAAAAAATTCCTCCAAAAAAGTTCTCCCAAAAAATCTCAAAAAATTACCAATAATATCCCCAAAAGAAACTCCAAAAACCACTTGGAGCAGGAAGCCAAAGGTAAGGAAAAAAAAAAAAACCAAAAAATCCCAAAAATACCCCAAGAATACCCCCCAAAAAATCCCCTAAATTTACCAAAACCCCCCAAAAATATCCCAAAAAAATCCACTAGAAACACCCCAAAAAATCCCCCAAAATCCCCATAACCTGGCAGCCAAAGGAGGAAAAAAATGACCAAAAAAAACCCCAAAAATGTCCGCAAAAGTTACCAAAATCCCCCCAAAAATTCCCCAAAAACTCCGCAAAAAATCCCCAAAAAATCGATGCCTACCGATCGATTGCTCGACGATCGACTCGTGATGCCTTCCGATCGATTGCTCGGCGATCGATTAGTGATGCTTGCCGATCGATTGCTCGGCGATCGACTCGTGATGCCTGCCGATCGATTGCTCGGCGATCGATTAGTGATGCTTGCCGATCGATTGCTCGGCGATTGACTCGTGATGCCTGCCGATCGATTGCTCGGCGATCGACTCGTAATGCCTGCCGATCGATTGCTCGGCGATCGACTCGTGATGCCTGCCGATCGATCTCTCTCGGCTCGATTGCTCTGGCCCAGAGCAATGCACCCTAAACCCAACCCCGCCCCTTGGGCTTCGGAACTGCCTGGGGTGTCACGTGGCCCCGTCCCCCGTTTTTAAAGGGCTTTTGGGGTGTTTTGGGGGGTTTTAAGGTTGCTTTAGGGTATTTTGATGGGATTTTTTAAAGTTTTTATTGGATTTTTAATTTTTTTTTTTAATTTTGGGGTTTTTTTAGGGGGTTCTGGGGGTTTAGCCCAGCGCTGACCCTGTCCCTCTTCGTTCCATCCCCTGGGACGCTCCCCCGGCCCCGCCCCTGCCCCGCCCCAGCCCTGGCTGCGCACCCGCCGCTAACGCCGCCTTGTGGGCACAGCGCGGTACTGCAGCCGCTGCCGAGCAGCTCCCCTCTCCCCTCCTCACCTGATTGCCGCTGCCAAAACCGAGCCTAAGGCTGGCTCCCTATCCCCTCAATCTCTGCAAGGAATCGGATTTCTCAATCCGGCAGGGCAGCAATGCTGTTCTCCTCGCCGGAGATCCGGATTGCAGCGGCGCCCCCGCTATCGCTGGCGGATCGAGCAGGGAGCGGGGGTTGTGTGTGAATAGAGGGGAGGGTGACGCCGACTTCGGGCTGCGAGAGCGGCCGTGGCTGCGAGCGTGGGAAGGGCGGCAGTGCTGCTGCCTTGTGGACAGAGTCTGGTACTGCAGCCAGCCCTGAGCCGGCCCCTGGCAGCGCTGCCGCCTTGTGGGCACAGCGCGGTGCTGCGCGCGTGCCCTTCCGATGATGGGAGCGAGCGCGTGCCGGGACGCTGCCCTGTAGGACTGCCGCCACGCTGCGGATGCCGCTTGCGGCAGGAGCCCGGCCGAGACAAGCATCCCCGCCCGTGCCTGCCGCCGCTCCAGCGTCGGCCGGAGCTCTTTTCGGCGTCGTTGCCGGATTCAGGCAGGCGAATTAGAAATTGAGATGGTGAGAGGCGTTACGGGTACCACAACAAAGATGGCAGCCGGGCCGGAAGTGGCCTCTGCCAGTACTAAAGATGGCAGCAGCGAAGGGCGGAAGTTACTGCTTGCCACTCTCAAGATGGCGGCTCGGCCGGTACTCGCCTGACCTTCTATATATGGCGGCAGAAAGGGCGGGAAAACAAGGACCTCAGTGTGTTTTGGGGGCTGCCTGCGCGCGACGCCGACACCGATCGCCGCGGCGCAATTTTCTGCGGCATTTCCGAAAGTGCGGACACGGGCTGTGGGCTCAGCGGCGCCGCAGGCGCCGACAGGCGGCTGCGGGGACGCCTTTCTCTGCCGGGGTCCTGTCCTGCCAGAGAAGGTACCGGGGGCGGTACCCACGGCGGTACCCACGGCGGTACCCGGCGGGGATCCAGGTGCGGGGCCGTGAGGTGATCCAGGGGCGAGGCCGAGCCCGGCATAGGTGCGCGGGGTCTCGGTGCGGCTGCGCGGAGCGTGGCCGAGGTGATTGAACTCCAGGTAATGGGCTCGGCCGCCATTTGCTCAGGCTGAGCTCGGTGCGCACGGTGGCTGCGTTGGAGCTCCGCGCACAGGGACTGGTTGGATTTCTGCTTTTTATTCTTTCAAACCCTCTCCCCCTCCTTCCTCCTCCCCGTGTTCCCCTTCTTTTTCTCCCTTTCACGCCTTTCTCTCTCCTCCTCAAACCGACTCTTTCCCTCCCCTTTGGCCTCTCCTCCTGTTTCTCTCTCTACCTTTCCTCCCTCCTCCCCGTGTTCCTTTTCTTTTCTTTCTCCCCCCAACCTGTCCCCCCCATTCTCCCTTTCCTGTCCCTACCCCGCTCCCCTCTCCTGTTCCCCTCCTGGGTCCCCCGTCCCTCTCCGCCCCCGGCCTTTCCCTCTTCGTCCCGCTTCCCTCCGCAGCCCGAGCCCTCCCTGCTCCTCTCATCCCTGCGTCCCTGCTCTCCGTCCCTTCTCCTCTGGCTGTTTCCCGCTGTTCCCTCCCATCCGCCCCCCACACCTATACACACCCTACCCTACCCTGTTCTATTCCTTTCTCCTCCTGCTCCTGCTTCTACCCTTCCTTCCCCCCAACCCTGGGCCCCCCATTCCCTCTCCCTGCTCCCATTCCCCTCCTTCAATCCTCCCCTCCTTCCTCCACTCTCCCATTCCCCCCCCAGCAACCCCCTCCCTGTCCCCGCTGCCCCGCACACCCCGGTACCCCCCGCCCTCGGTACTTGGTCACCCACCCCGCCCGCCCCGTCTGCCCCCCATTCCCATCCTCCGTGCCCGCTTTTCCTCTTTCCCCCGCCCAGCGGGGTTCGGGGCGCCGCATAATAAAGGCCGGAGAGCCGGAGCGGCTGGACCCGGCCGGGGCGCGGGGGCCGCCGTGCCAGCCCTGGAGCCCCAAATCCCGGCGCTCCCGGTGCCCCCGTCTTGCGGAGGCCCCGCAGCCCTGAGCGCGGCGCAGCGCCCGGCTCCCCGTTCCCGTGCGCGCACAGCTCCGGGGCTGCTGCCCGCGCACCCCTGCGGAACGAGCGGGGCTGAGGCACGGGAGGAGCCGCTCGGCGGGGCCGGGCACGGTTCCGCTCGGGCTGTTTCTCATTCACCTGCCAGATGGGATGCTCCCCCTCTCCCTTGCTTTGCAACTCCAAGAAGCTCTGCAATGGCAAAACCTCTTTTATTAAAGCTCGGTTGCGGCTTTTCCCCTTTACTTCCAGGTCACAGGATATACTGGGATTGAGAGGGTTCCTAAAATCCGACTCTCGAGGACACGGCCCGTGGGAGAATTGAACTCACAACCTTGGCACTACCTGGACTGTGCTCCGACTGACTGAGCCCTCTGCATCACAAGTGTGAAACTCCCAAGGCTGGGAATCCTTGGCTCCAGCAAGGAAACTGCAGCTCCTTCTATTCTGCTAAAGCTGCTTTACACACCAGCCCCTGCCACGGCTGTAGGGTAGAACTGGCTGGCAGCTGGCATGACAGCACCGCATCTTCCCATCCCCTGATTTTCCTGCCCTTTCCAGGATTTACCCAGCAGCTGTAGAATTGCTCTTGCAATGTCTCAT
Source organism: Oenanthe melanoleuca (assembly GCF_029582105.1). Taxonomy (NCBI): domain Eukaryota; kingdom Metazoa; phylum Chordata; class Aves; order Passeriformes; family Muscicapidae; genus Oenanthe; species Oenanthe melanoleuca. The sequence goes on from NW_026612671.1 coordinate 86,086, forward strand.
TGCAGGGAGAAGTGAGCAGGACAGGTTCTGAGGCTTCCCTTGCTGCGTGACCTGAGTTCTTCTGGAGAGTGGCAGATGGCATTTCCTGCAGGTGAGTGTTGCCCAAATGAAGCAGCTGCTGAAGCTGGGGCTGCTTTTGTGGCCCAAAGCTGCACAGAGGCCTCAGTGCCTCCCACTCACTGCCAGCAATGCTCCTTGTTGTTTCTGTGTGTCCCAGCTGCGGGGAATGGGGGGCAGGACGAGGCCAGGAGTCCCCGAAAGGCATCCAGCACCTCTTGTCCTTGGGCCCTCGGGGCAGGGGCTGTGCCTGCAGTGTCCTGCCCGTGCCAAGCACACGGCCCTGGGATGGGCGCTGGGTGCCCGGCCGGCGCTGGCACGGACACGGCTCAAGGGCTGCCCGTGGCTCCCGGGCCAGGGGCTGCTCTGAGCAGGTTCCTGGAGACGCTTCAGCCTGGATACAGGCCACTGGCAGCCCAAAAGCAGCCCAAGGAGCAGCTGGCGTGTCCTGGTGATGGTGGCACGGGCTGTGTGCAGAGGGGCTCAGACAGCAATTCCTGGTTCCAGCCTCCCAGAGCTCCCAGGCAGCTGCCAGGTATGTCCTGTCCATCCCAATTGCCTTCCCTTCCCTTCCTGCCTGAGGCCTCGTTCAGCAGCAGCAGCACTGAAGCCAAGGCAGTCTTCCCTCACAGCTATTAAATGCCAACCAAGAGCCTGCAGAGATGCCTTCAAATCAAAGGTTCAGGTGGGATGAAGTTTTGTTTGGACGAAGGTGGGAGTTTCCAGGGAGGCAGCTGGAAGTGCAGAAGGGATGGAAAGCTTTCCCAGGTGGGTCCCACTGGAGGTGTGCTGAAGGCAGGGATGTGCACCCTTTGCTGAGGGAAAAGAACTTGCAGAGGCCACTGCTGAGGCCCTGAAAGGAGCTGAGCTGCTGCAGGGAGAGATGTCCTCCCGTGGGCACGGGGAGCTGCCTTGGCACGGGACGGGAGTGCCCCCGGCCCTGCCTTCTCCTGCTTGAAAATATCACCTGGAGCCCCGGCTCAGGGGGGCTAAATCAGCTGAACTCCAGGCAGCTCTGTCAGCTGCCCCCCCAGGGACATGGGTGGGGCTGGGGGATGAGGGCTTTAAATAGCCAATTCTTTGGAACAGATGCCTGTCCCTGTCCCGATGCTGCTGAGCTTCCTTGGACGCTCTGCCCGTTCCTGGAACAGCTGGCGTTCAAGGGGCAGCTCTGCACGGGAATATCCACCCTACATGAGGCACTGTGAGGTTATGACATCACATATGAGCGTTACTGTAGCCAGCCCAGAGCTGGAGGTTTGTTTTAGAAAGAAAATTTTTGGACTCTGCAAAAGTGAAAGCTCAGTTTCTACAAAAACCATCTGGTTGTGACATTGCACGCTCCAGACACTCTTCTCTCCTTGCCTGAGCAAAAGGTTTTACCTCCTGTACTAAATCAGGAGAAGCACAATGACAGATTTCCACATTCACTAAGCATTAAATAAGGGCTTCAAAAGAAAAATCTGGGCAGCAGTAACTGTAAGAGCACTTGGCTTCAGTCTAACAGGCAAGCCTCAGAACAGCTGTTCACCTTTAGTGCTGCAGAGGTACTTCCAAGACAGTCACTAGAGGTCAGACATCTAGGTCTTATCACCTTTATTTGTGGTGTGAAGATTGCCAGCCCTTAAGGCCAGCAGATCCTGAACAGGGAATGGCCTCCTGCATCAGGCAGGGCTCAGCGTGCCTTTACCTGCGGAAGGTCGGCTGAATCCATACAGGTCTCTGCACTGCAAATGCACATGAACAGTGGAAGAAAGCTCTCCATGTGCTTCCTCAGGTACTTCCCAGTGGCACTGCTCAGACACCAGAGCTCCAACTGCAGCAGGTGAGTCCTGGAGTGCTGGATCAGCATGGCCACAATGGCCAGGGAGGTGAGTGAGCACTGGGCAAGGCAGTGAGACTGCACCTCGACACCACCTGTGAGAGCAAGGACTGGCTCACTCTGGAGAGCCTGAAGGAAAACTCGCTCCAAATCTCTTCTGGCGATGCTGACATCAATTTCCCCAAAGCCTTAATGTGCTCTGTGGACAGCAGAAGTTCTCCTTGCTGGGGATGTCTTTGGTGGCTATCTGTAAAGAGCTGCACCAAAGTTTGTCCATAGAAGCTTGGAACGGCAAGGCAAGAGCGAGCTCGGAGCAGAAGAAGGAGCACGAGAGGCCCTCTGGGCAAAAGGCCTTGGTGGCACGGCCAGGGCACCTTCAAGGTGCCGCGGCTGACTTTGCTTGTGCTGGGCGACCTCCCTGCGTGCAGGGCTGCGTCTTTGCTCTGCTTGGCCTTTTGCCGTTGTGCTCCTTTGGCTGCCTGGAGAGAGGGGCAACCCTGTAAGGAGGGTGAGAGCCCCTTTTCTCTGCACCTGAGGGGGGAAACGGAGCTCCCCGAGCCCCCAGCCCGGCCGCCCTGTAAGCGGGGCAGGGCTTTTTCCCAGCCGTGGCAGCTTTCTGCCTGCTGCTGGCCCCTGGCCAGCGTGACCCCCTGTACTCAGGGCGCGTCACAGCCTTTGTCCCCGTAGCAGCCCTGAAGCGCCTCAGCGCGTCGAGGCCCCTGTGCCCTCCCCACGGTGCGGTGCGGTGCAGGTCTGATGCTTTTGTCTCCTGCTGAGCACTGGGGGTGGCTCCCTTGAGCCCTTTGGCTGCACGGAACTCGCTCCCTCTTCTGGGACAACTGTCTTCCCCTCCCTCCCTTGTCATTGCGTTAGGTGGTGTGAATGAGCCCGGCGCGTTTGCGCTTTAGCCCCCCTTTAGAAATAGAGCAGGGTAGCTTAGGCTTCCCAGGAGAGCCCGAGGAGCTCCGTGCAGCCACAAGCCGGTCCCCAAAACGCTTGCGTGGACAAAGTGTCTGGCCTCGCCCCTGCTTTCTGCGGAGGGCACGAAGCCGCTTAACGGTAGTGTGGGCAACGTGACCCGCCTGTAGCCAGGGCCTGGGTCTGGGCCTAGGGTGCCCTTTGTGCTGGTGAACTGGCAGCGTGCGGGCCCCTTAACCTGGGCACGTGTCAGGAACTTGCTTGTCCCTTTTTCCCCAGGAGCAGCCCCAGGGCCCTGTAAGCAGAGGTGGGGAGGCTGCTTTAGCCGGGTGACAGGAACGCCTGCGCCCGGGCCTTTGCCCCTAAGCGGGGCGCAGGCCGGAGCCCGTGCTCCGTGGCGCTTGTTGGGGGGTGCCGGGCTGCGGGGGGCGGCCCCGTAAGCGGGGTTGTGTGCGCCCCCTGGTCTCGGCGGGCGGTTGGAGGGACCCCCTGTAATCAGGCGGGTGTCCCTGGCCCCAGCCTATCAGAGGCGTGGGGCCAGGAGTGGTGGGGCCGGGCGTGTGCCCTCCCTGTCGCCGGGGCTGGGCTCCCGGCCCCTGGGGCCCCTGGGGTCCTTGGCCTTTAGGCCGTGAGTTGGGCTGCCTGACTGTGGAGTCTGGTTCCTGTTGCCCTGGGGGAAGGCCGAGCTCCGTGGCTCCCTGGGTGCGGACCGGCCTGTAAGCAGGCTGTGGGTCCGGGCGCCTTTGTGCGCCCTTCAGCTGGCAGCCTGCGTTGAGCGCCCTCCCCGTTAGTGGGGAGTGGGCCCGAATTGGAGAGAAGGAGCCTCCGTAGGCCTCGGGGACCAGGGCCGCCCTGTAAGTCGGGGCCGGTGCTCTGGAGTCCCGGGCATTTTGCAGTGCAGGCAGCGGCTGGGGCCGCCCTGTAAGCAGGGGTGCAGCCTCTTGCGCGCTGCTTTGCTTTGTGCCCAGCTTCTTTTGCCCAGAGGGCCCGGCTCCCAGCGCGGCGTTGGACTTTGGCGGACGTCGAGGTGGTGAGCGGAGCTGCAGTTGGGGGCTTTTGGGCAGCTGTTGGGGGGTTCTGTGGGCGGTGGGCTGGCGCGAGGGTCTCGATGCGGGGCCGGTGGGCGGCGGTTCCCTTTGGGAGCTGGAGCTTGTCGGGCCTGAGTGCATCGTCCTCCACTGGCAGGAGCCGAGCGACAGCCGGGCAAGGACAAGCTGGATGAGCGTCAGCTTCGAGGTCAAGAGTGGAACGGCGAGGCAAGAGCGAGCTCGGAGCAGAAGAAGGAGCACGAGAGGCCCTCTGGGCAAAAGGCCTTGGTGGCACGGCCAGGGCACCTTCAAGGTGCCGCGGCTGACTTTGCTTGTGCTGGGCGACCTCCCTGCGTGCAGGGCTGCGTCTTTGCTCTGCTTGGCCTTTTGCCGTTGTGCTCCTTTGGCTGCCTGGAGAGAGGGGCAACCCTGTAAGGAGGGTGAGAGCCCCTTTTCTCTGCACCTGAGGGGGGAAACGGAGCTCCCCGAGCCCCCAGCCCGGCCGCCCTGTAAGCGGGGCAGGGCTTTTTCCCAGCCGTGGCAGCTTTCTGCCTGCTGCTGGCCCCTGGCCAGCGTTACCCCCTGTACTCGAGGGCGCGTCACAGCCTTTGTCCCCGTAGCAGCCCTGAAGCGCCTCAGCGCGTCGAGGCCCCTGTGCCCTCCCCACGGTGCGGTGCGGTGCAGGTCTGATGCTTTTGTCTCCTGCTGAGCACTGGGGGTGGCTCCCTTGAGCCCTTTGGCTGCACGGGACTCGCTCCCTCTTCTGGGACAACTGTCTTCCCCTCCCTCCCTTGTCATTGCGTTAGGTGGTGTGAATGAGCCCGGCGCGTTTGCGCTTTAGCCCCCCTTTAGAAATAGAGCAGGGTAGCTTAGGCTTCCCAGGAGAGCCCGAGGAGCTCCGTGCAGCCACAAGCCGGTCCCCAAAACGCTTGCGTGGACAAAGTGTCTGGCCTCGCCCCTGCTTTCTGCGGAGGGCACGAAGCCGCTTAACGGTAGCGTGGGCAACGTGACCCGCCTGTAGCCAGGGCCTGGGTCTGGGCCTAGGGTGCCCTTTGTGCTGGTGAACTGGCAGCGTGCGGGCCCCTTAACCTGGGCACGTGTCAGGAACTTGCTTGTCCCTTTTTCCCCAGGAGCAGCCCCAGGGCCCTGTAAGCAGAGGTGGGGAGGCTGCTTTAGCCGGGTGACAGGAACGCCTGCGCCCGGGCCTTTGCCCCTAAGCGGGGCGCAGGCCGGAGCCCGTGCTCCGTGGCGCTTGTTGGGGGGTGCCGGGCTGCGGGGGGCGGCCCCGTAAGCGGGGTTGTGTGCGCCCCCTGGTCTCGGCGGGCGGTTGGAGGGACCCCCTGTAATCAGGCGGGTGTCCCTGGCCCCAGCCTATCAGAGGCGTGGGGCCAGGAGTGGTGGGGCCGGGCGTGTGCCCTCCCTGTCGCCGGGGCTGGGCTCCCGGCCCCTGGGGCCCCTGGGGTCCTTGGCCTTTAGGCCGTGAGTTGGGCTGCCTGACTGTGGAGTCTGGTTCCTGTTGCCCTGGGGGAAGGCCGAGCTCCGTGGCTCCCTGGGTGCGGACCGGCCTGTAAGCAGGCTGTGGGTCCGGGCGCCTTTGTGCGCCCTTCAGCTGGCAGCCTGCGTTGAGCGCCCTCGCCGTTAGTGGGGAGTGGGCCCGAATTGGAGAGAAGGAGCCTCCGTAGGCCTCGGGGACCAGGGCCGCCCTGTAAGTCGGGGCCGGTGCTCTGGAGTCCCGGGCATTTTGCAGTGCAGGCAGCGGCTGGGGCCGCCCTGTAAGCAGGGGTGCAGCCTCCTTGCGCGCTGCTTTGCTTTGTGCCCAGCTTCTTTTGCCCAGAGGGCCCGGCTCCCAGCGCGGCGTTGGACTTTGGCGGACGTCGAGGTGGTGAGCGGAGCTGCAGTTGGGGGCTTTTGGGCAGCTGTTGGGGGGTTCTGTGGGCGGTGGGCTGGCGCGAGGGTCTCGATGCGGGGCCGGTGGGCGGCGGTTCCCTTTGGGAGCTGGAGCTTGTCAGGGCCTGAGTGCATCGTCCTCCACTGGCAGGAGCCGAGCGACGGCCGGGCAAGGACAAGCTGGATGAGCGTCAGCTTCGAGGTCAAGAGTGGAACGGCGAGGCAAGAGCGAGCTCGGAGCAGAAGAAGGAGCACGAGAGGCCCTCTGGGCAAAAGGCCTTGGTGGCACGGCCATCAAGGTGCCGCGGCTGACTTTGCTTGTGCTGGGCGACCTCCCTGCGTGCAGGGCTGCGTCTTTGCTCTGCTTGGCCTTTTGCCGTTGTGCTCCTTTGGCTGCCTGGAGAGAGGGGCAACCCTGTAAGGAGGGTGAGAGCCCCTTTTCTCTGCACCTGAGGGGGGAAACAGGAGCTCCCCGAGCCCCCAGCCTGGCCGCCCTGTAAGCGGGGCAGGGCTTTTTCCCAGCCGTGGCAGCTTTCTGCCTGCTGCTGGCCCCTGGCCAGCGTTACCCCCTGTACTCGGGCGCGTCACAGCCTTTGTCCCCGTAGCAGCCCTGAAAGCGCCTCAGCGCGTCGAGGCCCCTGTGCCCTCCCCACGGTGCGGTGCGGTGCAGGTCTGATGCTTTTGTCTCCTGCTGAGCACTGGGGGTGGCTCCCTTGGCCCTTTGGCTGCACGGAACTCGCTCCCTCTTCTGGGACAACTGTCTTCCCCTCCCTCCCTTGTCATTGCGTTAGGTGGTGTGAATGAGCCCGGCGCGTTTGCGCTTTAGCCCCCCTTTAGAAATAGAGCAGGGTAGCTTAGGCTTCCCAGGAGAGCCCGAGGAGCTCCGTGCAGCCACAAGCCGGTCCCCAAAACGCTTGCGTGGACAAAGTGTCTGGCCTCGCCCCTGCTTTCTGCGGAGGGCACGAAGCCGCTTAACGGTAGCGTGGGCAACGTGACCCGCCTGTAGCCAGGGCCTGGGTCTGGGCCTAGGGTGCCCTTTGTGCTGGTGAACTGGCAGCGTGCGGGCCCCTTAACCTGGGCACGTGTCAGGAACTTGCTTGTCCCTTTTTCCCCAGGAGCAGCCCCAGGGCCCTGTAAGCAGAGGTGGGGAGGCTGCTTTAGCCGGGTGACAGGAACGCCTGCGCCCGGGCCTTTGCCCCTAAGCGGGGCGCAGGCCGGAGCCCGTGCTCCGTGGCGCTTGTTGGGGGGTGCCGGGCTGCGGGGGGCGGCCCCGTAAGCGGGGTTGTGTGCGCCCCCTGGTCTCGGCGGGCGGTTGGAGGGACCCCCTGTAATCAGGCGGGTGTCCCTGGCCCCAGCCTATCAGAGGCGTGGGGCCAGGAGTGGTGGGGCCGGGCGTGTGCCCTCCCTGTCGCCGGGGCTGGGCTCCCGGCCCCTGGGGCCCCTGGGGTCCTTGGCCTTTAGGCCGTGAGTTGGGCTGCCTGACTGTGGAGTCTGGTTCCTGTTGCCCTGGGGGAAGGCCGAGCTCCGTGGCTCCCTGGGTGCGGACCGGCCTGTAAGCAGGCTGTGGGTCCGGGCGCCTTTGTGCGCCCTTCAGCTGGCAGCCTGCGTTGAGCGCCCTCCCCGTTAGTGGGGAGTGGGCCCGAATTGGAGAGAAGGAGCCTCCGTAGGCCTCGGGGACCAGGGCCGCCCTGTAAGTCAGGGGCCGGTGCTCTGGAGTCCCGGGCATTTTGCAGTGCAGGCAGCGGCTGGGGCCGCCCTGTAAGCAGGGGTGCAGCCTCTTGCGCGCTGCTTTGCTTTGTGCCCAGCTTCTTTTGCCCAGAGGGCCCGGCTCCCAGCGCGGCGTTGGACTTTGGCGGACGTCGAGGTGGTGAGCGGAGCTGCAGTTGGGGGCTTTTGGGCAGCTGTTGGGGGGTTCTGTGGGCTGGTGGGCTGGCGCGAGGGTCTCGATGCGGGGCCGGTGGGCGGCGGTTCCCTTTGGGATCTGGAGCTTGTCGGGCCTGAGTGCTATCGTCCTCCACTGGCAGGAGCCGAGCGACTGGCCGGGCAAGGACAAGCTGGATGAGCGTCAGCTTCGAGGTCAAGAGTGGAACGGCGAGGCTAGAGCGAGCTGCGTTAGGCACTTTCCTTACTGAGGTCTTTTATTGACAGCGTTGTTCTTTTTTATGTATAACGTCTTTTTTATATTTTGTATTGTTTCTTTTATGTTGTTTTATGAATATAAATAAAAATTTAATTTTCATAATTTTTATAATTTCTATTTTTATTATTTCCCGAGATCGTTTTGTGTTTTATGGTCATGTGCCCAATTGGCCCCTGTGTGGTATTGCTATATCTTAGTTCTCTATATTTCCAACAGGAAGAAATACTGATCATTTTAATCAAATGATCCCCAACGTGCAGCAATCTTTCCCCAAATAGCAGTAAGAGGCCGTTTTTATTATTATTGTTTTCAGGAAAGAAAAAAGGAAAGAAAAATACATATGCTAAGACATGTCTCAGGTAATTAGGCTTGGAGTTCCGAAATGCAAACGGGCATTTTTCTCTAGATTTTTGGTACAATTTTATTACATAGGCTTCACTTGCACATCCACATATTAATCTACTGTGTTTATCAGGTTTAACTGCACAGACACATCCTTGTCTTGGAGTTAGAAATAATCTTCAATTTACATTTTAGACTAGTAAAAATGGACTAGAAAGAGAGTACCAAGGATTAAAATGACTTCTATGGGTTTGCTTCTTGGGCCAATATTGGAACTGGTAATAACATCAAATTCTCCTGATTCCTGGTCTAGCATTATTAACAGGCTCAACTTTATTTTAAACGGAAGTTGTTGGCAAGGAGACCAGCACCAAGTCTAAAAAGTGTGTGTCTCACCTGAATGCGAATTTGCAGTCAGCCTTTTGGTTTGTATCACCATCATATAGCACCATAGAGATTTTTCAGGGTTAGTGTAAACAAATCATAATTGTGATAACTGGAGAATGACAATCTCTTGCCTGTGTCTTAGGGAGCAAACTGAACTGAGCACAGGTGCGCAAAGGCTCCAGCCTGCATCACAGGTACAGGTTCATCCTGACTAGTGAAATAAAAATCATCCTGACTAGTGGGAGCGTGGCCGCAGTCCCACATGGCAGGGTCCCGGCACGGAGTGGCTTCCGCCATCTTGAGAAGGGCAGCATGCAGTACCGCGCTGTGCCCACAAGGCGGCAGCACTGTCAGGGCGCCGGCTCGGGGGTGGCTGCAGTACCGCGCTGTGCCCACAAGGCGGCAGCACTGCCGCCCTTCCCACGCTCGCAGCCGCGGCCGCTCTCGCAGCCAGAACTCGGCGTCACCCTCCCCTCTGTTCACACACACCCCCCGCTCCCCGCTCGATCCGGGCAGGGCGGGGACGCCTCAGTGTGAAAAACACGGTTCACGGTTCTGGGAGAAGTACAAGGTTTAATAAAAAAGGCAATAGGAGACATGCATGGAGCCAAGGGTTAGAACAGCTGGGTGCTCGGCATGCTGCCATGAGCACACCTGCTGCGGGAACACCCCTGTAAATACGTTTCACAATCCATCCATTTGTTACATACTCCTAGACCTTCATGTACAGTCAGCAGTTTCTGGGAAGTGTTTAGCACGGCCGCTCCTTGGCTCCGCCTTTTTAGAGCGTGCCTGTTTTTTGGCTTGTGGTTTTATCCTTCTCCTTCTCCCTTTTATTTTGGGTGGTGGTCCAGCCGGTGAGTGTTGATAATTGTCAGCTGCAGGGGTCCCCATCACGGGCTGTTGTCTTTGACTGAGCACAGAGTTTAAGCATACTATCACTAAAAAAACACCCCAAAAATATCTCCCAAAAACCCCCCAAAAATTCCAACAAGACCCGAAAAAAACCCCAAAAATATCCCCCAAAATCACCAAAAAACCGAAAAAAAATTCCCCGCCAAAAAATCCCCCAAAATTACCAAAAATATCCCCCCAAAAAACCTCAAAAGCTACGTGGAAGTGGCGGCCAAAGGTAAGAAAAATACCCCCAAAATCCCCCCAAAATGCCCCAAATAATCCCCAAAATATCGCCAAAAATTAAAAAAAAAAAAAAATCCCCCAAAAAATTCCTCCAAAAATTACCCAAAACTCCCAAAAAATCCCCCCAAAAATCCCCAAAAATCCTCAAAAAAACCCCAAAAAATCCCAAAAATATTCCCCAAAATCCCCGAAAAACCCAAAAATAATTCCCCTAAAAAATCCCCAAAAATTACCAAAAATATCTATCCAAAAACTCCCAAAACGTGGAAGCGGCGGCCAAATGTATGGACAAAACAAAAAAAAACAAAAACCCAAAAATACCCAAGAAAAAATCCCCTAAAAATCGCGAAAAATTAAAAATAAAAAAATCCCAAAGAAAATCCCCCCAAAAATTCCCCAAAACCCCCTAAGATCCCAAATAATCCCGCAAAAAAATCCCAAAAAACCCCAAAACATTCCCAAAAACATTCCCCAAAACATTCCAAAAAATTTCCCCCCAAAAATCCCCAACAAACCCCCCAAAAAATTCCAAACACCCACCCAAAATCCCCAAAACCATCAAAAAATATCCCCAAAAATTACCAAAAGCAAAAATAAAATTCCCCCAAAAAGGTCCCAAAAATTGCCAAAAATATCCTCCAAAAAACCACCAAAAATCACCTGGAGCAGGCGGCCAAAGGTAAGAGAAAAAACCCCAAAAAACCCCCAAAAATACCCCCAAAAATCGCCAAAAAATCGCCAAAAATTAAAAAAAAAATCCTTAGAAAAATTCCCCAAAAATCCCCCAAAATCCAAGAAAAATTCCCCAAAAATATCCCCAAAAATAAAGAAAAAAATCCCCTAAAAATCCCAAAAAATCCCACACATTACAAAAAACCCCCAAAAATTTGCCAAAATTACCAAAAATCTCCTCAGAAAAATCCCCAAAATCACCTGGAGCTGGCGGCAAAAGGTAAGAAAAAAACCCCAAAAAAACCCTCAGAAATACCCCAAAAATTCCCTAAACCCACAAAAATTCGCCAAAATATCCCCAAAAATAGCAAAACTCAAAAAAAAAAAAAAAAAAATTCCCCCCATAAAATCCCCCAAAATTTTAAAAAATATCCCCCCAAAAAAATCCCAAAAATTAGCTGGAGCTGGCGGTCAAAGGGGAGAAAGAACCCCAAAAAACTACCCAAAAACCCCCCAAAAATTACCAAAAGTATCTCCAAAAAATCGCCAAATATTAAAATAAAAAATCTGAAAAAAATCCCCCCAAAAATCCCAAATAATCCCCCAAGAAATCCCAAAAACACCCCAAAACCATCCCAAAAATATCCTCAAAAATTGCCAAAATCCCTAAAAAATTCCCCCCCAAAAAATCCCCCCAAATTCCCCAAAATTCCCAAAACCATCCCTAAAAAAACCCCAAAAACCACCTGGAGCTGTCGGCCAAAGTTAAGAAAAAAAACCCCCCAAAAAATCCCAAAAAATACCCAAAGAATACTCCCCAAAAAATCCCCTAAAATTAGCAAAACACCCCCAAAAAGTCCTCTAGAAACACCCCCAAAAATCCTCCAAAATTGCCGTAACCTGGTACGCACAACGGTAAGAAAAAACCCAAAAAAATACCCCAAAAATGTCCCCAAAACTTCAAAAAAAATCCCTAAATATCCGCAAAAACTTCAAAGTAAATTCCCCAAAACCCCACAAAAAATTCCCCAAAAAGCCCCCTAAAATTACCCAAACCTCCCCAAAAAATTCCCAAAAAACCCCCCAAAATCACCATAAGCTGGCAGCCAAAGGTGAAAAAAAAACCACCCAAAAATCCCCAAAAATATCTCAAAAAAATCCCAAAACAATTCCAAAAAATTCCCCAAAAAAGTCCCCAAAGCCCCCCAAAATAACAAAAAAACCCCTAAAAAATCCCCAAAATACCACCCAAAACCATCCCAAAAATATCCCCCAAAAAACCCCCAAAAAATTACCAAAAAAAATACCCCAAACATTCCCCAAAAAAAAGTCCCTCAAAAAATCCCCAAAAATCCCTAAAAATTACCAAAAATATCCCCCCAAAAAACCCCAAAAATCACCTGGACCTGGCCACTAAAAGTGAGGAAAAAAACCCAAAAAATAGCCAAAAACACCCTAAAAATATACCCCAAACATATCCCCAAAAAATTTCCAAGAACCCCCCAAAAAACCCCAAAACCACTCAAAAAATATACCCAAAAAATTACCAAAAATACCCCAAAAATTATCAAAAAACCACCTGGAGCTGGCAGGAAAAGGAGAGAAGATAACCCCAAAAACTACCCAAAAAACACCCAAAATCTCCCAAAAAATATCCAGAAAAATTACCAAAAAATCCCAAAAACTTCCCCCAAAAATCCCTAAAAATTACCAAAAATATCCTAAAAATACCCCCAAAAATCCCAAAAATATCCCCCAAAATTGCCAAAAACCCGAAAAAAATTCACCCCCTCAAAAATCCCCAAAAATTACCAAAAATATCCCCCCCAAAAAACCCCAAAACCACGTGGAAATCGTGGACAAAGGAAAGAAAAAACTCCCAAAAATCCTCCCAAAAAAATCCCAAAAAAATCCCCAAAAATTAAAAAAAATCCCCCAAATATTCCCCAAATAATTCCCAAAACCCCAAAAAAATCTCCCAAATATTCCCCAAAAAACCTCAAAAAAACCCCAAAAAACATCCCAAAAGTGTCCCAAAAATTACCAAAAGCCCAAAAATAATTTCCAAAAAAAAATCCCCAAAAATCCCCAAAAATTTGACAAAATATTCCCCCAAAAAATCCCAAAAATCAGCGGCAGCTGGGGGCCAAAGGGGAGGAAGAACCCAAAAAAACTACCCAAAAACCCCAAAAAATTACCAAAAAAATAATTTTAAAAATCGCCAAAAATTAAAAAAATAAAATTATCCCCAGAAAAATCCCCCCAAAAAACTTAGCAAAACCATCCAAAAATCCCAAAAAATCCCCCCAAAAACCCCAAAAAACCCAAAAAAACCATCCCAAAAATATCCCCAAAAATCAAAAAAATTTTCTCAAAAATACCCCAAAATCAACCCCAAAAATCCCCCAAAATTACCAGAAATATTTTCCGAAAGAATTCCCAAAAAAGTTCCAAAAACCCACCAAAAATCCCCCAAAAATCCCCAAAAATCCCCAAAATTCCCATAAAAATCCTAAAAAAGCCCAAATTTTAAAAAATCCTCATAAATATTCCCAAAAATTTCCCTAAAACATCCCCGAAAAAATTCCCTAAAACCCCAAAAAAATTCCCAAAAAATTCCCCCCAAAAATACCCCAAAAAATCCCCTAAAAAATCAAAAAATTACCACAAAACCCCCCAAAATTACCAAAATCCAAAAAAGTTCCCAAAAAATTACCAGAAATATCCTCCAAAAAACCCCAAAAATCACCTGGAGCTGGCGGCCAAAGGTAAGAAAAAAAAACCCCAAAAAACGACAAAAAAAAAAAAAAAACCAAAACAAAAAAAAAAATTTCCCCAAAAATCCCCAAAGCCACCAGAAATCCCAAAAAATGCCCCCCAAAATTAAAAAAAAAACCTCAAAAAACCCCAAAAAACCATCCCAAAAATATCCCCAAAAATTACCAAAATCCCAAAAAAAATTCCTCCAAAAAAGTTCTCCCAAAAAATCTCAAAAAATTACCAAAAATATCCCCAAAAGAAACACTAAAAACCACTTGGAGCAGGAAGCCAAAGGTAAGGAAAAAAAAAAACACAAAAAATCCCAAAAATACCCCAAGAATACCCCCCAAAAAATCCCCTAAATTTACCAAAAGCCCCCAAAAATATCCCAAAAAAATCCACTAGAAACACCCCAAAAAATCCCCCAAAATCCCCATAACCTGGCAGCCAAAGGAGGAAAAAAATGACCAAAAAAACCCAAAAAATGTCCGCAAAAATTACCAAAATCCCCAAAAAAATTCCCCAAAAACTCCGCAAAAAATCCCCAAAAAATCGATGCCTGCCGATCGATTGCTCGGCGATCGATTAGTGATGCCTGCCGATCGATTGCTCGGCGATCGATTAGTGATGCCTGCCGATCGATTGCTCGGCGATCGACTCGTGATGCCTGCCGATCGATTGCTCGGCGATCGACTCGTGATGCCTGCCGATCGATTGCTCGGCGATCGACTCGTGATGCCTGCCGATCGATTGCTCGGCGATCGACTCGTGATGCCTGCCGATCGATCTCTCTCGGCTCGATTGCTCAGGCCCAGAGCAATGCACCCTAAACCCAACCCCGCCCCTTGGGCTTCGTAACTGCCTGGGGTGTCACGTGGCCCCGTCCCCCGTTTTAAAGGGGTTTTGGGGTGTTTTGGGGGTTTTAAGGTTGCTTTAGGGTATTTTGATGGGATTTTTTAAAGTTTTTATTGGATTTTTAATTTTTTTTTTTAATTTTGGGGTTTTTTTAGGGGGTTCTGGGGGGTTTAGCCCAGCGCTGACCCTGTCCCTCTTCGTTCCATCCCCTGGGACTCTCCCCCGGCCCCGCCCCTGTCCCGCCCCAGCCCTGGCTGCGCACCCGCCGCTAACGCCGCCTTGTGGGCACAGCGCGGTACTGCAGCCGCTGCCGAGCAGCTCCCCTCTCCCCTCCTCACCCGATTGCCGCTGCCAAAACCCAGCCTAAGGCTGAGCTCCCTATCCCCTCAATCTCTGCAAGGAATCGGATTTCTCAATCCGGCAGGGCAGCAATGCTGTTCTCCTCGCCGGAGATCCGGATTGCAGCGGCGCCCCCGCTATCGCTGGCGGATCGAGCGGGGAGCGGGGGTTGTGTGTGAATAGAGGGGAGGGTGACGCCGAGTTCGGGCTGCGAGAGCGGCCGTGGCTGCGAGCGTGGGAAGGGCGGCAGTGCTGCCGCCTTGTGGACAGAGTCTGGTACTGCAGCCAGCCCTGAGCCGGCCCCTGGCAGTGCTGCCGCCTTGTGGGCACAGCGCGGTGCTGCGCGCGTGCCCTTCCGATGATGGGAGCGAGCGCGTGCCGGGACGCTGCCCTGTAGGACTGCCGCCACGCTGCGGATGCCGCTTGCGGCAGGAGCCCGGCCGAGACAAGCATCCCCGCCCGTGCCTGCCGCCGCTCCAGCGTCGGCCGGAGCTCTTTTCGGCGTCGTTGCCGGATTCAGGCAGGCGAATTAGAAATTGAGATGGTGAGAGGCGTTACGGGTACCACAACAAAGATGGCAGCCGGGCCGGAAGTGGCCTCTGCCAGTACTAAAGATGGCAGCAGCGAAGGGCGGAAGTTACTGCTTGCCACTCTCAAGATGGCGGCTCGGCCGGTACTCGCCTGACCTTCTATATATGGCGGCAGAAAGGGCGGGAAAACAAGGACCTCAGTGTGTTTTGGGGGCTGCCTGCGCGCGACGCCGACACCGATCGCCGCGGCGCGATTTTCTGCGGCGTTTCCGAGAGTGCGGACACGGGCTGTGGGCTCAGCGGCGCCGCAGGCGCCGACAGGCGGCTGCGGGGACGCCTTTCTCTGCCGGGGTCCTGTCCTGCCGGAGAAGGTACCGGGGGCGGTACCGGGGGCGGTACCCACGGCGGTACCCGGCGGGGATCCAGGTGCGGGGCCGTGAGGTGATCCAGGGGCGGGGCCGAGCCCGGCAAAGGTGCGCGGGGTCTCGGTGCGGCTGCGCGGAGCGTGGCCGAGGTGATTGAACTCCAGGTAATGGGCTCGGCCGCCATTTGCTCAGGCTGAGCTCGCTGCGGACGGTGGCTGCGTTGGAGCTCCGCGCACAGGGACTGGTTGGATTTCTGCTTTCCCTTCTCTCAAACCCTCTCCCCCTCCTTCCTCCTCCTCGTGTTCCCCTTCTTTTTCTCCCTTTCCCGCCTTTCTCTCTCCTCCTCAAACCGACTCTTTCCCTCCCCTTTGGCCTCTCCTCCTGTTTCTCTCTCTACCTTTCCTCCCTCCTCCCCGTGTTCCTTTTCTTTTCTTTCTCCCCCCAACCTGTCCCCCCAATTCTCCCTCTCCTGTCCCTACCCCGCTCCCCTCTCCTGTTCCCCTCCTGGGTCCCCCGTCCCTCTCCGCCCCCGGCCTTTCCCTCCCCGTCCCGCTTCCCTCCGCAGCCCGAGCCCTCCCTGCTCCTCTCATCCCTGCGTCCCTGCTCTCCGTCCCTTCTCCCCTGGCTGTTTCCCGCTGTTCCCTCCCATCCGCCCCCCACACCTATACACACCCTACCCTACCCTGTTCTATTCCTTTCTCCTCCTGCTCCTGCTTCTACCCTTCCTTCCCCCCAACCCTGGGCCCCCCATTCCCTCTCCCTGCTCCCATTCCCCTCCTTCAATCCTCCCCTCCTTCCTCCACTCTCCCATTCCCCCCCCAGCAACCCCCTCCCTGTCCCCGCTGCCCCGCGACACCCCGGCACCCCCCGCCCTCGGTACTTGGTCACCCACCCCGCCCGCCCCGTCTGCCCCCCATTCCCATCCTCCGTGCCCGCTTTTCCTCTTTCCCCCGCCCAGCGGGGTTCGGGGCGCCGCATAATAAAGGCCGGAGAGCCGGAGCGGCTGGACCCGGCCGGGGCGCGGGGGCCGCCGTGCCAGCCCTGGAGCCCCAAATCCCGGCGCTCCCGGTGCCCCCGTCCTGCGGAGGCCCCGCAGCCCTGAGCGCGGAGCAGCGCCCGGCTCCCCGTTCCCGTGCGCGCACAGCTCCGGGGCTGCTGCCCGCGCACCCCTGCGGAACGAGCGGGGCTGAGGCGCGGGAGGAGCCGCTCGGCGGGGCCGGGCACGGTTCCGCTCGGGCTGTTTCTCATTCACCTGCCAGATGGGATGCTCCCCCTCTCCCTTGCTTTGCAACTCCAAGAAGCTCTGCAATGGCAAAACCTCTTTTATTAAAGCTCGGTTGCGGCTTTTCCCCTTTACTTCCAGGTCACAGGATATACTGGGATTGAGAGGGTTCCTAAAATCCGACTCTCGAGGACACGGCCCGTGGGAGAATTGAACTCACAACCTTGGCACTACCTGGACTGTGCTCCGACTGACTGAGCCCTCTGCATCACAGGTGTGAAACTCCCAAGGCTGGGAATCCTTGGCTCCAGCAAGGAAACTGCAGCTCCTTCTATTCTGCTAAAGCTGCTTTACACACCAGCCCCTGCCACGGCTGTAGGGCTAGAACTGGCTGGCAGCTGGCATGACAGCACCGCATCTTCCCATCCCCTGATTTTCCTGCCCTTTCCAGGATTTACCCAGCAGCTGTAGATTTGCTCTTGCCATGTCTCTTTGTAGGGAGAAGTGAGCAGGACAGGTTCTGAGGCTTCCCTTGCTGCGTGACCTGAGTTCTTCTGGAGAGTGGCAGATGGCATTTCCTGCAGGTGAGTGTTGCCCAAATGAAGCAGCTGCTGAAGCTGGGGCTGCTTTTGTGGCCCAGAGCTGCACAGAGGCCTCAGTGCCTCCCACTCACTGCCAGCAATGCTCCTTGTTGTTTCTGTGTGTCCCAGCTGCGGGGAATGGGGGGCAGGACGAGGCCAGGAAAGGCATCCAGCACCTCTTGTCCTTGGGCCCTCGGGGCAGGGGCTGTGCCTGCAGTGTCCTGCCCGTGCCAAGCACACGGCCCGGGATGGGCGCTGGGTGCCCGGCCGGCGCTGGCACGGACACGGCTCAAGGGCTGCCCGTGGCTCCCGGGCCAGGGGCTGCTCTGAGCAGGTTCCTGGAGACGCTTCAGCCTGGATACAGGCCACTGACAGCCCAAAAGCAGCCCAAGGAGCAGCTGGCGTGTCCTGGTGATGGTGGCACGGGCTGTGTGCAGAGGGGCTCAGACAGCAATTCCTGGTTCCAGCCTCCCAGAGCTCCCAGGCAGCTGCCAGGTATGTCCTGTCCATCCCAATTGCCTTCCCTTCCCTTCCTGCCTGAGGCCTCGTTCAGCAGCAGCAGCAGCAGCACTGAAGCCAAGGCAGTCTTCCCTCACAGCTATTAAATGCCAACCAAGAGCCTGCAGAGATGCCTTCAAATCAAAGGTTCAGGTGGGATGAAGTTTTGTTTGGACGAAGGTGGGAGTTTCCAGGGAGGCAGCTGGAAGTGCAGAAGGGATGGAAAGCTTTCCCAGGTGGGTCCCACTGGAGGTGTGCTGAAGGCAGGGATGTGCACCCTTTGCTGAGGGAAAAGAACTTGCAGAGGCCACTGCTGAGGCCCTGAAAGGAGCTGAGCTGCTGCAGGGAGAGATGTCCTCCCGTGGGCACGGGGAGCTGCCTTGGCACGGGACGGGAGTGCCCCCGGCCCTGCCTTCTCCTGCTTGAAAATATCACCTGGAGCCCCGGCTCAGGGGGGCTAAATCAGCTGAACTCCAGGCAGCTCTGTCAGCTGCCCCCCAGGGACATGGGTGGGGCTGGGGGATGAGGGCTTTAAATAGCCAATTCTTTGGAACAGATGCCTGTCCCTGTCCCGATGCTGCTGAGCTTCCTTGGACGCTCTGCCCGTTCCTGGCACAGCTGGCGTTCAAGGGGCAGCTCTGCACGGGAATATCCACCCTACATGAGGCACTGTGAGGTTATGACATCACATATGAGCATTACTGTAGCCAGCCCAGAGCTGGAGGTTTGTTTTAGAAAGAAAATTTTTGGACTCTGCAAAAGTGAAAGCTCAGTTTCTACAAAAACCATCTGGTTGTGACATTGCACGCTCCAGACACTCTTCTCTCCTTGCCTGAGCAAAAGGTTTTACCTCCTGTACTAAATCAGGAGAAGCACAATGACAGATTTCCACATTCACTAAGCATTAAATAAGGGCTTCAAAAGAAAAATCTGGGCAGCAGTAACTGTAAGAGCACTTGGCTTCAGTCTAACAGGCAAGCCTCAGAACAGCTGTTCACCTTTAGTGCTGCAGAGGTACTTCCAAGACAGTCACTAGAGGTCAGACATCTAGGTCTTATCACCTTTATTTGTGGTGTGAAGATTGCCAGCCCTTAAGGCCAGCAGATCCTGAACAGGGAATGGCCTCCTGCATCAGGCAGGGCTCAGCGTGCCTTTACCTGCGGAAGGTCGGCTGAATCCATACAGGTCTCTGCACTGCAAATGCACATGAACAGTGGAAGAAAGCTCTCCATGTGCTTCCTCAGGTACTTCCCAGTGGCACTGCTCAGACACCAGAGCTCCAACTGCAGCAGGTGAGTCCTGGAGTGCTGGATCAGCATGGCCACAATGGCCAGGGAGGTGAGTGAGCACTGGGCAAGGCAGTGAGCCTGCACCTCGACACCACTGTGAGAGCAAGGACTGGCTCACTCTGGAGAGCCTGAAGGAAAACTCGCTCCAAATCTCTTCTGGCCGATGCTGACATCAATTTCCCCAAAGCCTTAATGTGCTCTGTGGACAGCAGAGTTCTCCTTGCTGGGGCTGTCTTTGGTGGCTATCTGTAAAGAGCTGCACCAAAGTTTGTCCATAGAAGCTTGGAACGGCAAGGCAAGAGCGATCTCGGAGCAGAAGAAGGAGCACGAGAGGCCCTCTGGGCAAAAGGCCTTGGTGGCACGGCCAGGGCACCTTCAAGGTGCCGCGGCTGACTTTGCTTGTGCTGGGCGACCCCCTGCGTGCAGGGCTGCGTCTTTGCTCTGGTTGGCCTTTTGCCGTTGTGCTCCTTTGGCTGCCTGGAGAGAGGGGCAACCCTGTAAGGAGGGTGAGAGCCCCTTTTCTCTGCACCTGAGGGGGGAAACGGAGCTCCCCGAGCCCCACAGCCCGGCCGCCCTGTTAAGCGGGGCAGGGCTTTTTTCCCAGCCGTGGCAGCTTTCTGCCTGCTGCTGGCCCCTGGCCAGCGTGACCCCCTGTACTCGGGGCGCGTCACAGCCTTTGTCCCCGTAGCAGCCCTGAAGCGCCTCAGCGCGTCGAGGCCCCTGTGCCCTCCCCACGGTGCGGTGCGGTGCAGGTCTGATGCTTTTGTCTCCTGCTGAGCACTGGGGGTGGCTCCCTTGAGCCCTTTGGCTGCACGGGAACTCGCTCCCTCTTCTGGGACAACTGTCTTCCCCTCCCTCCCTTGTCATTGCGTTAGGTGGTGTGAATGAGCCCTGGCGCGTTTGCGCTTTAGCCCCCCTTTAGAAATAGAGCAGGGTAGCTTAGGCTTCCCAGGAGAGCCCGAGGAGCTCCGTGCAGCCACAAGCCGGTCCCCAAAACGCATTGCGTGGACAAAGTGTCTGGCCTCGCCCCTGCTTTCTGCGGAGGGCACGAAGCCGCTTAACGGTAGCGTGGGCAACGTGACCCGCCTGTAGCCAGGGCCTGGGTCTGGGCCTAGGGTGCCCTTTGTGCTGGTGAACTGGCAGCGTGCGGGCCCCTTAACCTGGGCACGTGTCAGGAACTTGCTTGTCCCTTTTTCCCCAGGAGCAGCCCCAGGGCCCTGTAAGCAGAGGTGGGGAGGCTGCTTTAGCCGGGTGACAGGAACGCCTGCGCCCGGGCCTTTGCCCCTAAGCGGGGCGCAGGCCGGAGCCCGTGCTCCGTGGCGCTTGTTGGGGGGTGCCGGGCTGCGGGGGGCGGCCCCGTAAGCGGGGTTGTGTGCGCCCCCTGGTCTCGGCGGGCGGTTGGAGGGACCCCCTGTAATCAGGCGGGTGTCCCTGGCCCCAGCCTATCAGAGGCGTGGGGCCAGGAGTGGTGGGGCCGGGCGTGTGCCCTCCCTGTCGCCGGGGCTGGGCTCCCGGCCCCTGGGGCCCCTGGGGTCCTTGGCCTTTAGGCCGTGAGTTGGGCTGCCTGACTGTGGAGTCTGGTTCCTGTTAGCCCTGGGGGAAGGCCGAGCTCTGTGGCTCCCTGGGTGCGGACCGGCCTGTAAGCAGGCTGTGGGTCCGGGCGCCTTTGTGCGCCCTTCAGCTGGCAGCCTGCGTTGAGCGCCCTCGCCGTTAGTGGGGAGTGGGCCCTGAATTGGAGAGAAGGAGCCTCCGTAGGCCTCGGGGACCAGGGCCGCCCTGTAAGTCGGGGCCGGTGCTCTGGAGTCCCGGGCATTTTGCAGTGCAGGCAGCGGCTGGGGCCGCCCTGTAAGCAGGGGTGCAGCCTCTTGCGCGCTGCTTTGCTTTGTGCCCAGCTTCTTTTGCCCAGAGGGCCCGGCTCCCAGCGCGGCGTTGGACTTTGGCGGACGTCGAGGTGGTGAGCGGAGCTGCAGTTGGGGGCTTTTGGGCAGCTGTTGGGGGGTTCTGTGGGCGGTGGGCTGGCGCGAGGGTCTCGATGCGGGGCGGTGGGCGGCGGTTCCCTTTGGGAGCTGGAGCTTGTCGGGCCTGAGTGCATCGTCCTCCACTGGCAGGAGCCGAGCGACGGCCGGGCAAGGACAAGCTGGATGAGCGTCAGCTTCGAGGTCAAGAGTGGAACGGCGAGGCAAGAGCGAGCTCGGAGCAGAAGAAGGAGCACGAGAGGCCCTCTGGGCAAAAGGCCTTGGTGGCACGGCCAGGGCACCTTCAAGGTGCCGCGGCTGACTTTGCTTGTGCTGGGCGACCTCCCTGCGTGCAGGGCTGCGTCTTTGCTCTGCTTGGCCTTTTGCCGTTGTGCTCCTTTGGCTGCCTGGAGAGAGGGGCAACCCTGTAAGGAGGGTGAGAGCCCCTTTTCTCTGCACCTGAGGGGGGAAACGGAGCTCCCCGAGCCCCCAGCCCGGCCGCCCTGTAAGCGGGGCAGGGCTTTTTCCCAGCCGTGGCAGCTTTCTGCCTGCTGCTGGCCCCTGGCCAGCGTTACCCCCTGTACTCGGGGCGCGTCACAGCCTTTGTCCCCGTAGCAGCCCTGAAGCGCCTCAGCGCGTCGAGGCCCCTGTGCCCTCCCCACGGTGCGGTGCGGTGCAGGTCTGATGCTTTTGTCTCCTGCTGAGCACTGGGGGTGGCTCCCTTGAGCCCTTTGGCTGCACGGAACTCGCTCCCTCTTCTGGGACAACTGTCTTCCCCTCCCTCCCTTGTCATTGCGTTAGGTGGTGTGAATGAGCCCGGCGCGTTTGCGCTTTAGCCCCCCTTTAGAAATAGAGCAGGGTAGCTTAGGCTTCCCAGGAGAGCCCGAGGAGCTCCGTGCAGCCACAAGCCGGTCCCCAAAA
Organism: Oenanthe melanoleuca; assembly: GCF_029582105.1. Lineage (NCBI taxonomy): Eukaryota > Metazoa > Chordata > Aves > Passeriformes > Muscicapidae > Oenanthe > Oenanthe melanoleuca. Next base: position 107,794 of record NW_026612671.1, read on the forward strand.
CGCTTGCGTGGACAAAGTGTCTGGCCTCGCCCCTGCTTTCTGCGGAGGGCACGAAGCCGCTTAACGGTAGCGTGGGCAACGTGACCCGCCTGTAGCCAGGGCCTGGGTCTGGGCCTAGGGTGCCCTTTGTGCTGGTGAACTGGCAGCGTGCGGGCCCCTTAACCTGGGCACGTGTCAGGAACTTGCTTGTCCCTTTTTTCCCCAGGAGCAGCCCCAGGGCCCTGTAAGCAGAGGTGGGGAGGCTGCTTTAGCCGGGTGACAGGAACGCCTGCGCCCGGGCCTTTGCCCCTAAGCGGGGCGCAGGCCGGAGCCCGTGCTCCGTGGCGCTTGTTGGGGGGGTTGCCGGGCTGCGGGGGGCGGCCCCGTAAGCGGGGTTGTGTGCGCCCCCTGGTCTCGGCGGGCGGTTGGAGGGACCCCCTGTAATCAGGCGGGTGTCCCTGGCCCCAGCCTATCAGAGGCGTGGGGCCAGGAGTGGTGGGGCCGGGCGTGTGCCCTCCCTGTCGACGGGGCTGGGCTCCCGGCCCCTGGGGCCCCTGGGGCCCCTGGGGTTCTTGGCCTTTAGGCCGTGAGTTGGGCTGCCTGACTGTGGAGTCTGGTTCCTGTTGCCCTGGGGGAAGGCCGAGCTTTGTGGCTCCGTGTGTGCGGACCGGGCTGTAAGCAGGCTGTGGGTCCGGGCGCCTTTGTGCGCCCTTCAGCTGGCAGCCTGCGTTGAGCGCCCTCTCTGTTAGTGGGGAGTGGGCCTGAATTGGAGAGAAGAAGCCTCCGTAGGCCTCGGGGACCAGGGCCGCCCTGTAAGTCGGGGCCGGTGCTCTGGAGTCCCGGGCATTTTGCAGTGCAGGCAGCGGCTGGGGCCGCCCTGTAAGCAGGGGTGCAGCCTCTTGCGCGCTGCTTTGCTTTGTGCCCAGCTTCTTTTGCCCAGAGGGCCCGGCTCCCAGCGCGGCGTTGGACTTTGGCGGACGTCCATGTGGTGAGCGGAGCTGCAGTTGGGGGCTTTTGGGCAGCTGTTGGGGGGTTCTGTGGGCGGTGGGCTGGCGCGAGGGTCTCGATGCGGGGGCGGTGGGCGGCGGTTCCCTTTGGGAGCTGGAGCTTGTCGGGCCTGAGTTCATCATCCTCCACTGGCAGGAGCCGAGCGACGGCCGGGCAAGGACAAGCTGGATGAGCGTCAGCTTCGAGGTCAAGTGTGGAACGGCGAGGCAAGAGCGAGCTCGGAGCAGAAGAAGGAGCACGAGAGGCCCTCTGGGCAAAAGGCCTTGGTGGCACGGCCAGGGCACCTTCAAGGTGCCGCGGCTGACTTTGCTTGTGCTGGGCGACCTCCCTGCGTGCAATACTGCGTCTTTGCTCTGGTTGGCCTTTTGCCGTTGTGCTCCTTTGGCTGCCTGGAGAGAGGGGCAACCCTGTAAGGAGGGTGAGAGCCCCTTTTCTCTGCACCTGAGGGGGGAAACGGAGCTCCCGAGCCCCACAGCCCGGCCGCCCTGCTAGCGGGGCAGGGCTTTTTCCCAGCCGTGGCAGCTTTCTGCCTGCTGCTGGCCCCTGGCCAGCGTTACCCCCTACACTCAGGGCGCGTCACAGCCTTTGTCTTCGTAGCAGCCCTGAAGCGCCTCAGCGCGTCGAGGCCCCTGTGCCCTCCCCACGGTGCGGTGCGGTGCAGGTCTGATGCTTTTGTCTCCTGCTGAGCACTGGGGTGGCTCCCTTGAGCCCTTTGGCTGCACGGGACTCGCTCCCTCTTCTGGGACAACTGTCTTCCCCTCCCTCCCTTGTCATTGCGTTAGGTGGTGTGAATGAGCCTGGCGCGTTTGCGCTTTAGCCCCCCTTTAGAAATAGAGCAGGGTAGCTTAGGCTTCCCAGGAGAGCCCGAGGAGCTCCGTGCAGCCACAAGCCGGTCCCCAAAACGGCATTGCGTGGACAAAGTGTCTGGCCTCGCCCCGCTTTCTGCGGAGGGCACGAAGCCGCTTAACGGTAGCGTGGGCAACGTGACCCGCCTGTAGCCAGGGCCTGGGTCTGGGCCTAGGGTGCCCTTTGTGCTGGTGAACTGGCAGCGTGTGGGCCCCTTAACCTGGGCACGTGTCAGGAACTTGCTTGTCCCTTTTTCCCAAGGAGCAGCCCCAGGGCCCTGTAAGCAGAGGTGGGGAGGCTGCTTTAGCCGGGTGACAGGAACGCCTGCGCCCGGGCCTTTGCCCTTAAGCGGGGCGCAGGCCGGAGCCCGTGCTCCGTGGCGCTTGTTGGGGGGTGCCGGGCTGCGGGGGGCGGCCCCGTAAGCGGGGTTGTGTGCGCCCCCTGGTCTCGGCGGGCGGTTGGAGGGACCCCCTGTAATCAGGCGGGTGTCCCTGGCCCCAGCCTATCAGAGGCGTGGGGCCAGGAGTGGTGGGGCCGGGCGTGTGCCCTCCCTGTCGCCGGGGCTGGGCTCCCGGCCCCTGGGGCCCCTGGGGTCCTTGGCCTTTAGGCCGTAAGTTGGGCTGCCTGACTGTGGAGTCTGGTTCCTGTAGCTCTGGCGGAAGGCCGAGCTTTGTAGCTCCCTGGGTGCGGACCGGCCTGTAAGCAGGCTGTGGGTCTGGGCGCCTTTGTGCGCCCTTCAACTGGCAGCCTGCGTTGAGCGCCCTCGCCGTTAGTGGGGAGTGGGCCCGAATTGGAGAGAAGGAGCCTCCGTAGGCCTCGGGGACCAGGGCCGCCCTGTAAGTCGGGGCCGGTGCTCTGGAGTCCCGGGCATTTTGCAGTGCAGGCAGCGGCTGGGGCCGCCCTGTAAGCATGGGTGCAGCCTCCTGTGCGCTGCTTTGCTTTGTGCCCAGCTTCTTTTGCCCAGAGGGCCCGGCTCCCAGCGCGGCGTTGGACTTTGGCGGACGTCGAGGTGGTGAGCGGAGCTGCAGTTGGGGGCTTTTGGGCAGCTGTTGGGGTGTTCTTCAGGCGGTGGGCTGGCGCGAGGGTCTCGATGCGGGGTCGGTGGGCGGCGGTTCCCTTTGGGAGCTGGAGCTTGTCAGGCCTGAGTGCATCGTCCTCCACTGGCAGGAGGCGAGTGACGGCCGGGCAAGGATAAACTGGATGAGCGTCAGCTTCGAGGTCAAGAGTGGAACGGCGAGGCAAGAGCGAGCTCGGAGCAGAAGAAGGAGCACGAGAGGCCCTCTGGGAAAAAGGCCTTGGTGGCACGGCCAGGGCACCTTCAAGGTGCTGCGGCTGACTTTGCTTGTGCTGGGCGACCTCCCTGCGTGCAGGGCTGCGTCTTTGCTCTGGTTGGCCTTTTGCCGTTTTGCTCCTTTGGCTGCCTGGAGAGAGGGGCAACCCTGTAAGGAGGGTGAGAGCCCCTTTTCTCTGCACCTGAGAAGGGAAACGGAGCTCCCCGAGCCCCCAGCCTGGCCGCCCTGTAAGCGGGGCAGGGCTTTTTCCCAGCCGTGGCAGCTTTCTGCCTGCTGCTGGCCCTGGCCAGCGTTACCCCCTGTACTCCGGGAGCGTCACAGCCTTTGTCCCCGTAGCAGCCCTGAAGCGCCTCAGCGCGTCGAGGCCCCTGTGCCCTCCCCACGGTGCGGTGCGGTGCAGGTCTGATGCTTTTGTCTCCTGCTGAGCACTGCGGGTGGCTCCCTTGAGCCCTTTGGCTGCACGGAACTCACTCCCTCTTCTGGGACAACTGTCTTCCCCTCCCTCCCTTGTCATTGCGTTAGGTGGTGTGAATGAGCCCGGCGCGTTTGCGCTTTAGCCCCCCTTTAGAAATAGAGCAGGGTAGCTTAGGCTTCCCAGGAGAGCCCGAGGAGCTCCGTGCAGCCACAAGCCGGTCCCCAAAACGCTTGCGTGGACAAAGTGTCTGGCCTCGCCCCTGCTTTCTGTGGAGGGCACGAAGCCGCTTAACGGTAGCGTGGGCAACGTGACCCGCCTGTAGCCAGGGCCTGGGTCTGGGCCTAGGGTGCCCTTTGTGCTGGTGAACTGGCAGCGTGCGGGCCCCTTAACCTGGGCACGTGTCAGGAACTTGCTTGTCCCTTTTTCCCCAGGAGCAGCCCCAGGGCCTGTAAGCAGAGGTGGGGAGGCTGCTTTAGCCGGGTGACAGGAACGCCTGCGCCCGGGCCTTTGCCCCTAAGCGGGGCGCAGGCCGGAGCCCGTGCTCCGTGGTGCTTGTTGGGGGGTGCCGGGCTGCGGGGTCCGGCCCCGTAAGTGCGGTTGTGTGCGCCCCCTGGTCTCGGCGGGCGGTTGGAGGGACCCCCTGTAATCAGGCGGGTGTCCCTGGCCCCAGCCTATCAGAGGCGTGGGGCCAGGAGTGGTGGGGCCGGGCGTGTGCCCTCCCTGTCGACGGGGCTGGGCTCCCGGCCCCTGGGGCCCCTGGGGCCCCTGGGGTTCTTGGCCTTTAGGCCGTGAGTTGGGCTGCCTGACTGTGGAGTCTGGTTCCTGTTGCCCTGGGGGAAGGCCGAGCTCCGTGGCTCCGTGTGTGCGGACCGGGCTGTAAGCAGGCTGTGGGTCCGGGCGCCTTTGTGCGCCCTTCAGCTGGCAGCCTGCGTTGAGCGCCCTCCCCGTTAGTGGGGAGTGGGCCCGAATTGGAGAGAAGGAGCCTCCGTAGGCCTCGGGGACCAGGGCCGCCCTGTAAGTCAGGGCCGGTGCTCTGGAGTCCCGGGCATTTTGCAGTGCAGGCAGCGGCTGGGGCCGCCCTGTAAGCAGGGGTGCAGCCTCTTGCGCGCTGCTTTGCTTTGTGCCCAGCTTCTTTTGCCCAGAGGGCCCGGCTCCCAGCGCGGCGTTGGACTTTGGCGGACGTCGAGGTGGTGAGCGGAGCTGCAGTTGGGGGCTTTTGGGCAGCTGTTGGGGGTTCTGTGGGCGGTGGGCTGGCGCGAGGGTCTCGATGCGGGGCCGGTGGGCGGCGGTTCCCTTTGGGAGCTGGAGCTTGTCGGGCCTGAGTGCATCATCCTCCACTGGCAGGAGCCGAGCGACGGCCGGGCAAGGACAAGCTGGATGAGCGTCAGCTTCGAGGTCAAGAGTGGAACGGCGAGGCAAGAGCGAGCTCGGAGCAGAAGAAGGAGCACGAGAGGCCCTCTGGGCAAAAGGCCTTGGTGGCACGGCCAGGGCACCTTCAAGGTGCCGCGGCTGACTTTGCTTGTGCTGGGCGACCTCCCTGCGTGTACTGCGTCTTTGCTCTGGTTGGCCTTTTGCCGTTGTGCTCCTTTGGCTGCCTGGAGAGAGGGGCAACCCTGTAAGGAGGGTGAGAGCCCCTTTTCTCTGCACCTGAGGGGGGAAACGGAGCTCCCGAGCCCCCAGCCCGGCCGCCCTGTAGCGGGGCAGGGCTTTTCCCAGCCGTGGCAGCTTTCTGCCTGCTGCTGGCCCCTGGCCAGCGTTACCCCCTACTCAGGGCGCGTCACAGCCTTTGTCCCCGTAGCAGCCCTGAAGCGCCTCAGCGCGTCGAGGCCCCTGTGCCCTCCCCACGGTGCGGTGCGGTGCAGGTCTGATGCTTTTGTCTCCTGCTGAGCACTGGGGTGGCTCCCTTGAGCCCTTTGGCTGCACGGGACTCGCTCCCTCTTCTGGGACAACTGTCTTCCCCTCCCTCCCTTGTCATTGCGTTAGGTGGTGTGAATGAGCCGCGCGTTTGCGCTTTAGCCCCCCTTTAGAAATAGAGCAGGGTAGCTTAGGCTTCCCAGGAGAGCCCGAGGAGCTCCGTGCAGCCACAAGCCGGTCCCCAAAAGGCATGCGTGGACAAAGTGTCTGGCCTCGCCTGCTTTCTGCGGAGGGCACGAATCCGCTAACGCCTAGCCGTGGGCAACGTGACCGCTGTAGCCAGGGCCTGGGTCTGGGCCTAGGGTGCCCTTGTGCTGGTGAACTGGCAGCGTGTGGGCCCCTTAACGTGGGCACGTGTCAGGAACTTGCTTGTCCCTTTTTCCCCAGGAGCAGCCCCAGGGCCCTGGTAAGCAGAGGTGGGGAGGCTGCTTTAGCGGGTGACAGGAACGCCTGCGCCGGGCCTTTGCCCCTAAGCGGGGCGCAGGCCGGAGCCCGTGCTCCGTGGCGCTTGTTGGGGGGTGCCGGGCTGCGGGGGGCGGCCCCGTAAGCGGGGTTGTGTGCGCCCCCATGGTCTCGGGGGGGTTGGAGGGACCCCCTGTAATCAGGCGGGTGTCCCTGGCCCCAAACCTATCAGAGGCGTGGGGCCAGGAGTGGTGGGGCCGGGCGTGTGCCCTCCCTGTCGCCGGGGCTGGGCTCCCGGCCCCTGGGGCCCCTAGGGTCCTTGGCCTTTAGCCGTAGTTGGGCTGCCTGACTGTGGAGTTGGTTCCTGTAGCTCTGGCGGAAGGCCGAGCTTTGTAGCTCCCTGGGTGCGGACCCGCCTGTAAGCAGGCTGTGGGTCTCTGGGCGCTTTGTGGCCCTTCAACTGGCAGCCTGCGTGAGCGCCCTCGTTAGTGGGGAGTGGGCCGAATTGGAGAGAAGGAGCCTCCGTAGGCCTCGGGGACCAGGGCCGCCCTGTAATTCGGGGCCGGTGCTCTGGAGTCCGGCATTTGCAGTGCAGGCAGCGGCTGGGGCCGCCCTGTAAGCATGGGTGCAGCCTCCTGTGCGCGCTTTGCTTTGTGCCCAGCTTCTTTTGCCCAGAGGCCCGGCTCCAGCGCGGCGTTGGACTTTGGCGGACGTCATGTGGTGAGCGGAGCTGCAGTTGGGGCTTTTGGCAGCTGTTGGGGTGTTCTTCAGGCGGTGGGCTGGCGCGAGGGTCTCGATGCGGGGTGGGTGGGCGTGGCGGTTCCCTTTGGGATCTGAGCTTGTCAGGCCTTGAGTGCATCGTCCTCCAACTGGCAGGAGGCGAGTGACGGCCGGGCAAGGATAAACTGGATGAGCGTCAGCTTCGAGGTCAAGAGTGGAACGGCGAGGCAAGAGCGAGCTCGGAGCAGAAGAAGGAGTACGAGAGGCCCTCTGGAAAAAGGCCTGGTGGCACGGCCAGGGCACCTTCAAAGGGTGTGCGGCTGACTTTGCTTGCTGGGCGACCTACCTGCGTGCAGGGCTGCGTCTTTGCTCTGGTGGCCTTTTGCCGTTTTGCTCCTTTGGCTGCCTGGAGAGAGGGGAACCTTGTAAGGAGGGTGGAGAGCCCCTTTTCTCTGCACCCTGAGAAGGAAACGGAGCTCCCCGAGCCCCCAGCCCGGCCCGCCCTGTAAGCGGGGCAGGGCTTTTTCCCAGCCGTGGCAGCTTTCTGCTGCTGCTGGCCTGGCCAGCGTTATTTACCCCTGTACTCGGGAGCGTCACAGCCTTTCCCGTAGCAGCCCTGAACGCCTCAGCGGTCGAGGCCCTGTGCCATCCCACGGTGCGGTGCGGCGCAGGTCTGATGCTTTTGTCTCCTGCTGAGCACTGCGGGTGGCTCCCTTGAGCCCTTTGGCTGCACGGAACTCACTCCCTCTTCTGGGACAACTGTCTTCCCCTCCCTCCCTTGTCATTGCGTTAGGTGGTGTGAATGAGCCCGGCGCGTTTGCGCTTTAGCCCCCCTTTAGAAATAGAGCAGGGTAGCTTAGGCTTCCCAGGAGAGCGAGGAGCTCCGTGCAGCCACAAGCCGGTCCCCAAAACGCTTGCGTGGACAAAGTGTCTGGCCTCGCCCCTGCTTTCTGTGGAGGGCACGAAGCCGCTTAACGGTAGCGTGGGCAACGTGACCCGCCTGTAGCCAGGGCCTGGGTCTGGGCCTAGGGTGCCCTTTGTGCTGGTGAACTGGCAGCGTGCGGGCCCCTTAACCTGGGCACGTGTCAGGAACGTGCTTGTCCCTTTTTTTTTCAGGAGCAGCCCCAGGGCCTGTAAGCAGAGGTGGGGAGGCTGCTTTAGCCAGGTGTGACAGGAACGCCTGCGCCGGGCCTTTGCCCCTAAGCGGGGCGCAGGCCGGAGCCCGTGCTCCGTGTGCTTGTTGGGGGGTGCCGGGCTGCGGGTCCGGCCCCGTAAGTGCGGTTGTGTGCGCCCCCTGGTCTCGGCGGGCGGTTGGAGGGACCCCCTGTAATCAGGGGGTGTCCCTGGCCCCAGCCTATCAGAGGCGTGGGGCCATAAGTGGTGGGGCCGGGCGTGTGCCCTCCCTGTCGACGGGGCTGGGCTCCGGCCCCTGGGGCCCCTGGGGCCCCTGGGGTTCTTGGGCCTTTAGGCCGTTGAGTTGGGGCTGCCTGACTGTGGAATGTGGTTCCTGTTGCCCTGGGGAAGGCTGAGCTTTGTGGCTCCGTGTGTGCGGACCGGGCTGTAGCAGGCTGTGGGTCCGGGCGCCTTGTGCGCCCTTCAGCTGGCAGCTGCGTTGAGCGCCCTCTCTTTTAGTGGGGAGTAGGCCCTGAATTGGAGAGAAGAAGCCTCCGTAAGGCCTCGGGGACCAGGGCCCGCCCTGTAAGTCGGGGCCGGTGCTCTGGAGTCCCGGGGCATTTGCAGTGCAGGCAGCAGCTGGGGCCGCCCTGTAAGCAGGGGTGCAGCCTCTTGCGCGCTGCTTTGCTTGTGCCCAGCTTCTTTGCCCAGAGGGCCAGGCTCCCAGCGGGCGTTGGACTTTGGCGGACGTCCATGTGGTGAGCGGAGCTTGCAGTTGGGGGCTTTTGGGCAGCTGTTGGGGGGTTCTGTGGGCGGTGGGCTGGCGCGAGGGTCTCGATGCGGGGGCGTGTGGGCGGCGGTTCCCTTTGGGAGCTGGAGCTTGTCGGGGCCTGAGTTCATCATCCTCCACTGGCAGGAGCCGAGCGACGGGCCGGAAGGACAAGCTGGATGAGCGTCAGCTTCGAGGTCAAGTGTGGAACGGCGAGGCAAGAGCGAGCTCGGAGCAGAAGAAGGAGCACGAGAGGCCCTTGGGCAAAAGGCCTTGGTGGCACGGCCAGGGCACCTTCAAGGGCCGCGGCTGACTTTGCTTGTGCTGGGCGACCTCCCTGCGTGCAGGGCTGCGTTTTGCTCTGTTGGCCTTTTGCCGTTGTGCTCCTTGGCTGCTGGAGAGAGGGGCAACCCTGTAAGGAGGGTGAGAGCCCCTTTTCTCTGCACCTGAGGGGGGAAAACGGAGCTCCGAGCCCCACAGCCCGGCCGCCCTGCTAGCGGGGCAGAGGCTTTCTCCCAGCCGTGGCAGCTTTTGCCTGCTGCTGGCCCCTGGCAGCGTTTACCCCCTACACTAGGGCGCGTCACAGCCTTTGGTCTTCGTAGCAGCCCTGAAGCGCCTCAGCGCGTCGAGGCCCCTGTGCCCCGCCCACGGTGCGGTGCGGTGCAGGTCTGATGCTTTTGTCACCTGCTGAGAACTGGGTGGCTCCCTTGAGCCTTTGGCTGCACGGGACTCGCTCCCTTCTGGACAACTGTCTTCCCTCCTCCCTTGTCATTGCGTAGGTGGTGTGAATGAGCCTGGCGCGTTTGCGCTTTAGCCCCCCTTTAGAAATAGAGCAGGGTAGCTTAGGCTTCCCAGGAGAGCCCGAGGAGCTCCGTGCAGCCACAGCCGGTCCCAAAAGGCATGCGTGGACAAAGTGTCTGGCCTCGCCCTGCTTTCTGCGGAGGGCACGAAGCGCTTAACGGTTTTAGCGTGGGCAACGTACCCGCCTGTAGCCAGGCCTGGGTCTGGGCCTAGGGTGCCCTTTTTGCTGGTGAACTGGCAGCGTGTGGGGCCCTTAACCTGGGCCGTGTCAGGAACTTGCTTGTCCCTTTTTCCCCAGGAGCAGCCCCAGGGCCCTGTAAGCAGAGGTGGGGAGGCTGCTTTAGCAGGGTGACAGGAACGCCTGCGCCC
>NW_026612672.1:2500-12500 GCF_029582105.1 Oenanthe melanoleuca
GGGTAGACCTGTTGCCCGCCGCTTACCTGGGTGCCTGCCGGGGTAGACCTGTTGCCCGCCGCTCGCTGGGATCCCTGCCGGGGTAGACCTGTTGCCCCTCGCTTACCTGGGTGCCTGCCGGGGTAGACCTGTTGCCCGCCGCTCGCTGGGATCCCTGCCGGGGTAGACCTGTTGCCCCTCGCTTGCCTGGCTGCCTGCCGGGGTAGACCTGTTGCCCGCCGCTCGCTTGGATCCCTGCCGGGGTAGACCTGTTGCCCGCCGCTTACCTGGGTGCCTGCCGGGGTAGACCTGTTGCCCGCCGCTCGCTGGGATCCCTGCCGGGGTAGACCTGTTGCCCGCCGCTTACCTGGGTGCCTGCCGGGGTAGACCTGTTGCCCGCCGCTCGCTGGGATCCCTGCCGGGGTAGACCTGTTGCCCGCCGCTTACCTGGGTGCCTGCCGGGGTAGACCTGTTGCCCGCCGCTCGCTTGGATCCCTGCTGGGTAGACCTGTTGCCGCCTGCGCGTCTTCGTCTCTGGCGGCTATCGGCGGGGTAGACCTGCTGCCGTCCGCCCCCCTTCCCGCTGAGCGGCGGCGCCGCCTCTCGTCCGTCGGGCGAGCGGCCGCCGAGCCCCGGCCCGCCCGCCGAGCCCCCCTTCGGCAGGCGGCCTGCACGTCCCACAGCCCCCGTGCACACGCACCCCGCTCACACTCCTGCTGAGCCCTGCTCTTCCCCCTCCCCGAAAGCCGCCACGGCAAGGCGGCCGACTTCGGCTCCCGGCCTAAGCCGCCGGCCCTGCCGCCTCCGCAGCCCAGCGGCCACTGCCCCTGCCCCGGCCAGGCCCCGCCGGCTCCACTGACAGCCTGCCCGCAGCCCGCTTCCCCAGCCGCTCCGCGAGAGGAGCCGGCAGTGCTCTCGCGCCCCCTCCCTGTGCCCGAATACACGGCAGCCCGCCTCCCGGACTCACTTCCGCATCGCCCGCTCCCTCAGCCGCCCGCCGCGCTGCCGCCCTGCCCCAGGCTTGACCGGGGCCGGGGACGAGAGGGAAGAACCGCCAGCAGACCAAAAAAGCTCCGAGAGAGCTGAACAGAAAGTTTCATTGAGAAGGAACAGACCGCGCCAATCCTCCTGCCACCGCTCGCAGCCCGCCGCTGTCCCTGCTTCTGCAGCCGGCTCTCAGCCTGCTCGCCTGGGCAGGAGCCCCTTTCCTCTCCCTGCCGCCGCTGCCGCTGCCGCTGTGTGACTGGCCGTTGGGAACCTGGGCGGGAAAAGTTTGAAACTGGCGCCGGGGAGGCCGCTGGGTGGGGCGCCCCCAACGGAAAGTGGGCGGGGGCGGGGAGCTCCCAAGTGTCAATGGCTGGGCGGGAAAGACAGGCGGGGTGGGGGGCAGGATCAGGGAAGGGGTGCGGGCACGAGAGAGGGTGGGGGGCTGTCTCTCTGTGTGTGTGTGTGTGTATGTGTGTGTGTGTGTGTGTGTGTGTGTGTGTGCCTCTCTGTGTCTCTGTCTGCGTCTGCGTCTCTGTCGCTGTGTTTGTCTCTCTGTGTGAATGCGGACGGAGGGCTGGTGGCTTTGTGTGTGTGTCTGTGTGTCTGTGTGTCTCTGTGTCTCTGTGTGTGTGTGTGTGTGTGTGTGTGTGTGTGTGCTGGGAGGGAGGGAGGGAGGGAGGGAGGGAGGGAGGGAGGGAGGGGGGGCGTTTTGGGGAGGCCGTATGGACGGGTCAGAGTGTCAGCAGGAGGAGCACAGGGCACAGGCTGCCCGTCAGTTCGGCTGGGAGCACTCTGGGTGCAAAAATAAAAACAAATAAGATTTGCCGAGAATTTATTTTTTCCTGAAAGTTTTCTGTTCCAAGCAAATAAAAGAGGCATTCATTCAAAAACAATAGGAAAAGAAAGGAAAAGTGAAGAAAAAGTAAAAGCAAAGAAAAAGGGGGGGGGGAAATAAAGTGAAGTGAAGTACAGTAAAAAAAAAAACAAAAAAACAAAAAAACAAGAACAAGAACAAAATAAAGCGTTGTCGAAAATATTTCTTGGTCTTGAAATCTGGTTTGCCGGGAGAGACAGGGATGCTAGAAAGCCATCCGACCCCGAGGTGGTATGGGGCTGTGGGCTTCTCCCGGCTGCCGGATAGTACGAGGATGCCACGCCTATCCTGCATAGGGGCCGACCGGGGGGGTCTGCCAGCCGCCCCCGGGGTTGGCGCTGCGAGGGCGGGCGGGCGGTCGCCGGGAGAACAGGTCTACCCCGCTCTGGGGCGGCTGGAGGAACACAGGTCGACCCGGGAGCGGCCGCTGAAAAGGGCCGGCGGTGGCCGGGTCTAGCCGGGAGCGGCAGGGGGAAAGCAGGTCTACCCCGCTCTGGGGCGGCCGGCGGAGGCCGGGTCTAGGCGGGATCGACCGCGGACACCAGGTCTACCCCGCTCCGGGGAGGCCGGAGGGCGCCGGGTCTAGGCGGGATCGGCCGCGGACACCAGGTCTACCCGGGTAGACCTGTTGGCTCCGGGGCTACCGGCGGACACCAGGTCTACCCGAGATCGGCCGCGGACACCAGGTCTACCCGGGTAGACCTGTGGGCTCCGGGAGGGCCGGCGGACAACAGGTCTACCCGGCATCGGCCGCGGACAGCAGGTCTACCCGGGTAGACCTGTTGGCTCCGGGGCTACCGGCGGACACCAGGTCTACCCGAGATCGGCCGCGGACACCAGGTCTACCCGGGTAGACCTGTTGGCTCCGGGACGGCCGGCGGACACCAGGTCTACCAGGGTAGACCTGTTGGCTCCGGGAGGGCCGGCGGACACCAGGTCTACCCGGCATCGGCCGCGGACACCAGGTCTACCCGGGTAGACCTGATGACTACCGGACGGCCGGCGGACAACAGGTCTACCCGGGTAGACCTGTTGGCTCCGGGGCTACCGGCGGACACCAGGTCTACCCGGCATCGGCCGCGGACACCAGGTCTACCCGGGTAGACCTGTTGCCGCCGGGAGGGCCGGGAGCGGCCGGTGACAACGGCCGGCGGTGGCCGTGTCTAGCCGGGAGCGGCTGGGGGAAAGCAGGTCTACCCCGCTCTGGGGCGGCCGGCGGAGGCCGGGTCTAGCCGGGAGCGGCTGGGGGAAAGCAGGTCTACCCCGCTCCGGGGCGGCCGGCGGAGGCCGGGTCTAGCCGGGAGCGGCTGGGGGAAAGCAGGTCTACCCCGCTCCGGGGCGGCCGGCGGAGGCCGGGTCTAGCCGGGAGCGGCTGGGGGAAAGCAGGTCTACCCCGCTCTGGGGCGGCCGGCGGAGGCCGGGTCTAGCCGGGAGCGGCTGGGGGAAAGCAGGTCTACCCCGCTCTGGGGCGGCCGGCGGAGGCCGGGTCTAGGCGGGATCGGCCGCGGACACCAGGTCTACCCCGCTCCGGGGAGGCCGGAGGGCGCCGGGTCTAGGCGGGATCGGCAGCGGACACCAGGTCTACCCGGGTAGACCTGTTGGCTCCGGGAGGGCCGGCGGACAACAGGTCTACCCGAGATCGGCCGCAAACACCAGGTCTACCCGGGTAGACCTGTTGGCTCCGGGAGGGCCGGCGGACACCAGGTCTACCCGAGATCGGCCGCGGACACCAGGTCTACCCGGGTAGACCTGTTGGCTCCGGGGCTACCGGCGGACACCAGGTCTACCCGAGATCGGCCGCGGACACCAGGTCTACCCGGGTAGACCTGTTGGCTCCGGGAGGGCCGGCGGACAACAGGTCTACCCGGCATCGGCCGCGGACAGCAGGTCTACCCGGGTAGACCTGTTGGCTCCGGGGCTACCGGCGGACACCAGGTCTACCCGAGATCGGCCGCGGACACCAGGTCTACCCGGGTAGACCTGATGACTACCGGACGGCCGGCGGACAACAGGTCTACCCGGGTAGACCTGTTGCCTCCGGGACGGCCGGCGGACACCAGGTCTACCCGGGTAGACCTGTTGCCTCCGGGACGGCCGGCGGACACCAGGTCTACCCGGGTAGACCTGTTGCCTCCGGGAGGGCCGGCGGACAACAGGTCTACCTGGGTAGACCTGTTGGCTCCGGGAGGGCCGGCGGACAACAGGTCTACCCGGCATCGGCCGCGGACAGCAGGTCTACCCGGGTAGACCTGTTGGCTCCGGGAGGGCCGGCGGACACCAGGTCTACCCGAGATCGGCCGCGGACACCAGGTCTACCCGGGTAGACCTGTTGGCTCCGGGAGGGCCGGCGGACACCAGGTCTACCCGGGATCGGCCGCCGACACCAGGTCTACCCGGGTAGACCTGATGACTACCGGACGGCCGGCGGACAACAGGTCTACCCGGGTAGACCTGTTGGCTCCGGGGCTACCGGCGGACACCAGGTCTACCCGGCATCGGACGCGGACACCAGGTCTACCCGGGTAGACCTGTTGGCTCCGGGACGGCAGGCGGACACCAGGTCTACCCGGGTAGACCTGTTGGCTCCGGGAGGGCCGGCGGACACCAGGTCTACCCGGGATCGGCCGCGGACAGCAGGTCTACCCGGGTAGACCTGTTGGCTCCGGGGCTACCGGCGGACACCAGGTCTACCCGGGATCGGCCGCGGACACCAGGTCTACCCGGGTAGACCTGTTGCCGCCGGGAGGGCCGGCGGACAACGGGTCGACCCGGGAGCGGCCGGTGACAACGGCCGGCGGTGGCCGTGTCTAGCCGGGAGCGGCTGGGGGAAAGCAGGTCTACCCCGCGCCGGGGCGGCCGGCGGAGGCCGGGTCTAGCCGGGAGCGGCTGGGGGAAAGCAGGTCTACCCCGCTCTGGGGAGGCCGGAGGGCGCCGGGTCTAGGCGGGATCGGCCGCGGACACCAGGTCTACCCGGGTAGACCTGTTGGCTCCGGGAGGGCCGGCGGACACCAGGTCTACCCGAGATCGGCCGCGGACAGCAGGTCTACCCGGGTAGACCTGTTGGCTCCGGGAGGGCCGGCGGACACCAGGTCTACCCGAGATCGGCCGCGGACACCAGGTCTACCCGGGTAGACCTGTTGGCTCCGGGACGGCCGGCGGACAACAGGTCTACCCGGGTAGACCTGTTGGCTCCGGGAGGGCCGGCGGACACCAGGTCTACCCGAGATCGGCCGCGGACACCAGGTCTACCCGGGTAGACCTGTTGGCTCCGGGGCTACCGGCGGACACCAGGTCTACCCGAGATCGGCCGCGGACACCAGGTCTACCCGGGTAGACCTGTTGGCTCCGGGAGGGCCGGCGGACACCAGGTCTACCCGGGATCGGCCGCGGACACCAGGTCTACCCGGGTAGACCTGATGACTACCGGACGGCCGGCGGACAACAGGTCTACCCGGGTAGACCTGTTGCCTCCGGGACGGCCGGCGGACACCAGGTCTACCCGGGTAGACCTGTTGCCTCCGGGACGGCCGGCGGACACCAGGTCTACCCGGGTAGACCTGTTGCCTCCGGGAGGGCCGGCGGACAACAGGTCTACCCGGGTAGACCTGTTGCCTCCGGGACGGCCGGCGGACACCAGGTCTACCCGGGTAGACCTGTTGGCTCCGGGGCTACCGGCGGACACCAGGTCTACCCGAGATCGGCCGCGGACACCAGGTCTACCCGGGTAGACCTGTTGGCTCCGGGAGGGCCGGCGGACACCAGGTCTACCCGGGATCGGCCGCGGACACCAGGTCTACCCGGGTAGACCTGTTGGCTCCGGGACGGCCGGCGGACACCAGGTCTACCCGGGTACACGTCTTGCCTCCGGGACGGCCGGCGGACACCAGGTCTACCCGGGTAGACCTGTTGCCTCCGGGACGGCCGGCGGACACCAGGTCTACCCGGGATCGTCCGCGGACACCAGGTCTACCCGGGTAGACCTGTTGGCTCCGCGACGGCAGGCGGACAACAGGTCTACCCGGGATCGGCCGCGGACACCAGGTCTACCCGGGTAGACCTGTTGGCTCCGGGAGGGCCGGCGGACAACAGGTCTACCCGAGATCGTCCGCGGATACCAGGTCTACCCGGCTCCGGGACGGCCGGGGGACATCAGGTCTACCCGGGATCGGCCGCGGACACCAGGTTTACCCGGGTAGACCTGTTGCCTCCGGGAGGGCTGGCGGACAACAGGTCTACCCGGGATCGGCCGCGGACACCAGGTCTACCCGGCTTCGGGACGGCCGGGGGACACCAGGTCTACCCTGCATCGGCCGCGGACACCAGGTCTACCCGGGTAGACCTGTTGGCTCCGGGAGGGCCGGCGGACAACAGGTCTACCCGGGATAGGCCGCGGTCACCAGGTCTACCCGGGTAGACCTGTTGACTCCGCGACGACCGGCGGACAACAGGTCTACCCGGCATCGTCCGCGGACACCAGGTCTACCCTGGTAGACCTGATGACTACCGGACGGCCGGCGGACACCAGGTCTACCCGAGATCGTCCGCGGACACCAGGTCTACCCGGCTCCGGGACGGCCGGGGGACACCAGGTCTACCCGGCTTCGGCCGCGGACACCAGGTCTACCCGGCTCCGGGACGGCCGGGGGCACCAGGTCTCCCCGGGTAGACCTGTTGGCTCCGGGAGGGCCGGCGGACAACATGTCTACCCGGGTTCGGCCGGGGGCACCAGGTCTACCCGGCATCGGCCGCGGACACCAGGTCTACCCGGGTAGACCTGTTGGCTCCGGGAGGGTCGGCGGACAACAGGTCTACCCGGGATAGGCCGCGGACACCAGGTCTACCCGGCTCCGGGACGGCCGGGGGCACCAGGTCTACCCGGGTAGACCTGTTGGCTCCGGGAGGGCCGGCGGACAACAGGTCTACCCGGGATCGGCCGCGGACACCAGGTCTACCCGGCTCCGGGACGGCCGGGGGCACCAGGTCTACCCGGGTAGACCTGTTGGCTCCGGGAGGGCCGGCGGACAACAGGTCTACCCGGGATCGGCCGCGGACACCAGGTCTACCCGGCTCCGGGACGGCCGGGGGCACCAGGTCTACCCGGGTAGACCTGTTGGCTCCGGGAGGGCCGGCGGACACCAGGTCTACCCGGGATCGGCCGCGGACACCAGGTCTACCCGGCTCCGGGACGGCCGGGGGACACCAGGTCTACCCGGCATCGGCCGCGGACACCAGGTCTACCCGGGTAGACCTGTTGGCTCCGGGAGGGTCGGCGGACAACAGGTCTACCCGGGATCGGCCGCGGACACCAGGTCTACCCGGCTCCGGGACGGCCGGGGGCACCAGGTCTACCCGGGTAGACCTGTTGGCTCCGGGAGGGCCGGCGGACAACAGGTCTACCCGGGTTCGGCCGCGGACACCAGGTCTACCCGGCTCCGGGACGGCCGGGGCCACCAGGTCTACCCGGGTAGACCTGTTGGCTCCGGGAGGGCCGGCGGACAACAGGTCTACTCGGCATCGGCCGCGGACACCAGGTCTACCCGGGTAGACCTGTTGGCTCCGGGAGGGTCGGCGGACAACAGGTCTACCCGGGATCGGCCGCGGACACCAGGTCTACCCGGCTCCGGGACGGCCGGGGGCACCAGGTCTACCCGGGTAGACCTGTTGGCTCCGGGAGGGCCGGCGGACAACAGGTCTACCCGGGTTCGGCCGCGGACACCAGGTCTACCCGGCTCCGGGACGGCCGGGGCCACCAGGTCTACCCGGGTAGACCTGTTGGCTCCGGGAGGGCCGGCGGACAACAGGTCTACCCGGGATCGGCCGCGGACACCAGGTCTACCCGGGTAGACCTGTTGGCTCCGGGAGGGCCGGCGGACAACAGGTCTACCCGGGTAGACCTGTTGTCTCTGACGGCCTGGAAGTGCTCCAAGGGGTCGCTGTTTTCGGCTGCCTCCAGTTGCCTCATCGTAGGAGGCGGCGTGCTTCGCCGCGCCCCCTCGGTCAGGGACGCTACGTTCTATTGGGCGCGTCGGCGGCCTGGGGCCCTTTTCTCCGTATTATGGGAGCGAGTTACGGGTCGCATCCCCGCAGGCTTGGCCCGTGCCTGTGTCCGAGGCGGAGGTGGGCGGCCGCGTGTGTCGTCCCGAGGGCATCCGAAAGTTACCGCCGACGTTAGCCGAAGCCGCGCGGCTTTGTTCCCGTACTACCCAGTGTGCTGGGACAGATTTTGAGCCGAGCTCCGATGTGAGCTGCTCCCCGGCCCAGGCGAGGTGAGGCGGGGAAGAGAGCGAGAAGCCCCGCGAGCGTGTCCCGCTCCGACCGGGCTGCTGCCGGTTTCGTGAAGGGAGGAGCGGGCACCCGCTCGCTCCTCCGGCGATGGTGGCGAGCGAGGCGGCGGCGCCTCGTGCCTTTTCGGGAAGGGGGGAAGCGGGCGGCCGCTCCTCCGGCGATGGTGGCGAGCGAGGCGGCGGCGCCTCGTGCCTTTTCGGGAAGGGGGGAAGCGGGCGGCCGCTCCTCCGGCGATGGTGGCGGGCGAAGGGGCGGCGCCCTCGTGCCTTTTCGGGAAGGAGGGAAGCGGGCGGCCGCTCCTCCGGCGATGGTGGCGGGCGAAGGGGCGGCGCCCTCGTGCCTTTTCGGGAAGGAGGGAAGCGGGCGGCCGCTCCTCCGGCGATGGTGGCGGGCGAGGCGGCGGCGCCCTCGTGCCTTTTCGGGAAGGGGGGAAGCGGGCGGCCGCTCCTCCGGCGATGGTGGCGGGCGAGGCGGCGGCGCCTCGTGCCTTTTCGGGAAGGGGGGAAGCGGGCGGCCGCTCCTCCGGCGATGGTGGCGGGCGAGGCGGCGGCGCCTCGTGCCCTTTCGGGAAGGGGGGAAGCGGGCGGCCGCTCCTCCGGCGATGGTGGCGGGCGAGGCGGCGGCGCCTCGTCCCTTTATCCTCCCGGCCTTAAGCCGGGGCCGGCCCGCTCGGCGGCGGCGGGTGCGGCATGTTTTTGGCTGCCGGCGTGGTGCGCGGTTGCCGGCAGCCGGGGCTGGACGCGGCCGGGGTTGTGCTGAGCCTGCCGAGTTTCCCCGGCCCCTTCCCCGAGAGCCCCGAGGATGGCTGGCTCGGTTGCCGAGGTGGCTGCGCCTCGTTCCCCGCTCCCGACCTGTTTTGCCAGAGAGAGTGTGCCCGCGTTGTGGAAGGGCTTGCCCGGGGGAACGTTGCAGTTGGGGTCGCGCGGCCTCGCCTCGGCTTCGCCGGCTTGCCTTGAGGGGCTCGGTGACGGGAGTCGCCCCGTGGAGTTGCGGGCCGGGGTTGGCGGCACCCCGGCCCCCCGCCGCGTTGTTGAAGGCATCCCTCCCCCTTCCTCGGCCCTAAGCCGGGGACCCGCCCAGCGGGCTGAATTTTTCAGGGGCGGCGGCCGGCCGCGGTGGCTGTGACCGCGCCCCTAGCAGCGGGCCAAAACCCGAGAGAGTCCCCCCGGCGATGTTGCGGGCGAGGCGGCGGCGCCTCGCCCCATCTCGGTCCTTGGCTGGTGCGACCGAGCCACCGTGCCCGGGCGGCCTGCGGTGTCCGGCCTGCCCCGGCTTGCCGGTTGAGGGGGCTGGGTTACAGACGGCTCTGCTTTTCCAGGCAGGTGCGGCGGAGTGTGGGGGCTGCCCGCCCGGCCTTTTCCTTTTTTTTCTCACGCGGCCTTAAGCCGCGGCACCGAGAAGCGTGCTGACGACGAAGGGTCGCGGGCCACGAAAAGCGAAAGGTGGTGAAGGCAGGAGGCGGCGAGAGAGAGGAGAGATGCCTGCCGGTGATGGATGCGGTTTCAGGGGGAGGGGAGTGAGTTTCACGTCTCGCCCCGACCTGTGGCCCGCGACCATCCCCGTGGCCCGTGACCCCCGTGGCTAGCACGGGTCGTGCGACGCGTAGCGTGCTTTTTCTTTTTGACCTTTTTTCTGTTGTCCCAGGAACCGTGGCCGCTGTGGGCCCTCGTCACCGCTTCGGTGGCTGCTCGTGTTTGGTTTCCCCCGATCGATGAGGCTTTTCGGGTCGCGTCGGAAAGGGCCCCCGGCTGGCCGGCTCCTTCCCGGGCTCTCTCCCTCTGTGATGGGGGGGGGGGATGTCTCGGCGGAGTCCGGTTCTCGAGCAGGTCGGTCTTTCTTTCCAATTCGCTTCCCCGTCGCAGGCGCGAGGTGTCG
>NW_026612672.1:25000-35000 GCF_029582105.1 Oenanthe melanoleuca
ACCTGTTGCCCCCCGCTTACCTGGGTGCCTGCCGGGGTAGACCTGTTGCCCGCCGCTCGCTGGGATCCCTGCCGGGGTAGACCTGTTGCCCGCCGCTTACCTGGGTGCCTGCCGGGGTAGACCTGTTGCCCGCCGCTCGCTGGGATCCCTGCCGGGGTAGACCTGTTGCCCGCCGCTTACCTGGGTGCCTGCCGGGGTAGACCTGTTGCCCCCCGCTTACCTGGGTGCCTGCCGGGGTAGACCTGTTGCCCGCCGCTCGCTGGGATCCCTGCCGGGGTAGACCTGTTGCCCGCCGCTTACCTGGGTGCCTGCCGGGGTAGACCTGTTGCCCGCCGCTCGCTGGGATCCCTGCCGGGGTAGACCTGTTGCCCCTCGCTTGCCTGGGTGCCTGCCGGGGTAGACCTGTTGCCCGCCGCTCGCTGGGATCCCTGCCGGGGTAGACCTGTTGCCCGCCGCTTACCTGGGTGCCTGCCGGGGTAGACCTGTTGCCCGCCGCTCGCTGGGATCCCTGCCGGGGTAGACCTGTTGCCCGCCGCTTACCTGGGTGCCTGCCGGGGTAGACCTGTTGCCCGCCGCTCGCTGGGATCCCTGCCGGGGTAGACCTGTTGCCCCTCGCTTGCCTGGGTGCCTGCCGGGGTAGACCTGTTGCCCGCCGCTCGCTGGGATCCCTGCCGGGGTAGACCTGTTGCCCGCCGCTTACCTGGGTGCCTGCCGGGGTAGACCTGTTGCCCGCCGCTCGCTGGGATCCCTGCCGGGGTAGACCTGTTGCCCCTCGCTTACCTGGGTGCCTGCCGGGGTAGACCTGTTGCCCGCCGCTCGCTGGGATCCCTGCCGGGGTAGACCTGTTGCCCCTCGCTTGCCTGGCTGCCTGCCGGGGTAGACCTGTTGCCCGCCGCTCGCTTGGATCCCTGCCGGGGTAGACCTGTTGCCCGCCGCTTACCTGGGTGCCTGCCGGGGTAGACCTGTTGCCCGCCGCTCGCTGGGATCCCTGCCGGGGTAGACCTGTTGCCCGCCGCTTACCTGGGTGCCTGCCGGGGTAGACCTGTTGCCCGCCGCTCGCTGGGATCCCTGCCGGGGTAGACCTGTTGCCCGCCGCTTACCTGGGTGCCTGCCGGGGTAGACCTGTTGCCCGCCGCTCGCTTGGATCCCTGCTGGGTAGACCTGTTGCCGCCTGCGCGTCTTCGTCTCTGGCGGCTATCGGCGGGGTAGACCTGCTGCCGTCCGCCCCCCTTCCCGCTGAGCGGCGGCGCCGCCTCTCGTCCGTCGGGCGAGCGGCCGCCGAGCCCCGGCCCGCCCGCCGAGCCCCCCTTCGGCAGGCGGCCTGCACGTCCCACAGCCCCCGTGCACACGCACCCCGCTCACACTCCTGCTGAGCCCTGCTCTTCCCCCTCCCCGAAAGCCGCCACGGCAAGGCGGCCGACTTCGGCTCCCGGCCTAAGCCGCCGGCCCTGCCGCCTCCGCAGCCCAGCGGCCACTGCCCCTGCCCCGGCCAGGCCCCGCCGGCTCCACTGACAGCCTGCCCGCAGCCCGCTTCCCCAGCCGCTCCGCGAGAGGAGCCGGCAGTGCTCTCGCGCCCCCTCCCTGTGCCCGAATACACGGCAGCCCGCCTCCCGGACTCACTTCCGCATCGCCCGCTCCCTCAGCCGCCCGCCGCGCTGCCGCCCTGCCCCAGGCTTGACCGGGGCCGGGGACGAGAGGGAAGAACCGCCAGCAGACCAAAAAAGCTCCGAGAGAGCTGAACAGAAAGTTTCATTGAGAAGGAACAGACCGCGCCAATCCTCCTGCCACCGCTCGCAGCCCGCCGCTGTCCCTGCTTCTGCAGCCGGCTCTCAGCCTGCTCGCCTGGGCAGGAGCCCCTTTCCTCTCCCTGCCGCCGCTGCCGCTGCCGCTGTGTGACTGGCCGTTGGGAACCTGGGCGGGAAAAGTTTGAAACTGGCGCCGGGGAGGCCGCTGGGTGGGGCGCCCCCAACGGAAAGTGGGCGGGGGCGGGGAGCTCCCAAGTGTCAATGGCTGGGCGGGAAAGACAGGCGGGGTGGGGGGCAGGATCAGGGAAGGGGTGCGGGCACGAGAGAGGGTGGGGGGCTGTCTCTCTGTGTGTGTGTGTGTGTGTGTATGTGTGTGTGTGTGTGTGTGTGTGTGTGTGCCTCTCTGTGTCTCTGTCTGCGTCTGCGTCTCTGTCGCTGTGTTTGTCTCTCTGTGTGAATGCGGACGGAGGGCTGGTGGCTTTGTGTGTGTGTCTGTGTGTCTGTGTGTCTCTGTGTCTCTGTGTGTGTGTGTGTGTGTGTGTGTGTGTGTGTGGGAGGGAGGGAGGGAGGGAGGGAGGGAGGGAGGGAGGGGGGGCGTTTTGGGGAGGCCGTATGGACGGGTCAGAGTGTCAGCAGGAGGAGCACAGGGCACAGGCTGCCCGTCAGTTCGGCTGGGAGCACTCTGGGTGCAAAAATAAAAACAAATAAGATTTGCCGAGAATTTATTTTTTCCTGAAAGTTTTCTGTTCCAAGCAAATAAAAGAGGCATTCATTCAAAAACAATAGGAAAAGAAAGGAAAAGTGAAGAAAAAGTAAAAGCAAAGAAAAAGGGGGGGGGGGGGGAAATAAAGTGAAGTGAAGTACAGTAAAAAAAAAAAACAAAAAAACAAAAAAACAAGAACAAGAACAAAATAAAGCGTTGTCGAAAATATTTCTTGGTCTTGAAATCTGGTTTGCCGGGAGAGACAGGGATGCTAGAAAGCCATCCGACCCCGAGGTGGTATGGGGCTGTGGGCTTCTCCCGGCTGCCGGATAGTACGAGGATGCCACGCCTATCCTGTATAGGGGCCGACCGGGGGGGTCTGCCAGCCGCCCCCGGGGTTGGCGCTGCGAGGCCGGGCGGGCGGTCGCCGGGAGAACAGGTCTACCCCGCTCTGGGGCGGCTGGAGGAACACAGGTCGACCCGGGAGCGGCCGCTGAAAAGGGCCGGCGGTGGCCGGGTCTAGCCGGGAGCGGCAGGGGGAAAGCAGGTCTACCCCGCTCTGGGGCGGCCGGCGGAGGCCGGGTCTAGGCGGGATCGACCGCGGACACCAGGTCTACCCCGCTCCGGGGAGGCCGGAGGGCGCCGGGTCTAGGCGGGATCGGCCGCGGACACCAGGTCTACCCGGGTAGACCTGTTGGCTCCGGGGCTACCGGCGGACACCAGGTCTACCCGAGATCGGCCGCGGACACCAGGTCTACCCGGGTAGACCTGTGGGCTCCGGGAGGGCCGGCGGACAACAGGTCTACCCGGCATCGGCCGCGGACAGCAGGTCTACCCGGGTAGACCTGTTGGCTCCGGGGCTACCGGCGGACACCAGGTCTACCCGAGATCGGCCGCGGACACCAGGTCTACCCGGGTAGACCTGTTGGCTCCGGGACGGCCGGCGGACACCAGGTCTACCAGGGTAGACCTGTTGGCTCCGGGAGGGCCGGCGGACACCAGGTCTACCCGGCATCGGCCGCGGACACCAGGTCTACCCGGGTAGACCTGATGACTACCGGACGGCCGGCGGACAACAGGTCTACCCGGGTAGACCTGTTGGCTCCGGGGCTACCGGCGGACACCAGGTCTACCCGGCATCGGCCGCGGACACCAGGTCTACCCGGGTAGACCTGTTGCCGCCGGGAGGGCCGGCGGACAACGGGTCGACCCGGGAGCGGCCGGTGACAACGGCCGGCGGTGGCCGTGTCTAGCCGGGAGCGGCTGGGGGAAAGCAGGTCTACCCCGCTCTGGGGCGGCCGGCGGAGGCCGGGTCTAGCCGGGAGCGGCTGGGGGAAAGCAGGTCTACCCCGCTCCGGGGCGGCCGGCGGAGGCCGGGTCTAGCCGGGAGCGGCTGGGGGAAAGCAGGTCTACCCCGCTCCGGGGCGGCCGGCGGAGGCCGGGTCTAGCCGGGAGCGGCTGGGGGAAAGCAGGTCTACCCCGCTCCGGGGCGGCCGGCGGAGGCCGGGTCTAGCCGGGAGCGGCTGGGGGAAAGCAGGTCTACCCCGCTCTGGGGCGGCCGGCGGAGGCCGGGTCTAGCCGGGAGCGGCTGGGGGAAAGCAGGTCTACCCCGCTCTGGGGCGGCCGGCGGAGGCCGGGTCTAGGCGGGATCGGCCGCGGACACCAGGTCTACCCCGCTCCGGGGAGGCCGGAGGGCGCCGGGTCTAGGCGGGATCGGCAGCGGACACCAGGTCTACCCGGGTAGACCTGTTGGCTCCGGGAGGGCCGGCGGACAACAGGTCTACCCGAGATCGGCCGCAAACACCAGGTCTACCCGGGTAGACCTGTTGGCTCCGGGAGGGCCGGCGGACACCAGGTCTACCCGAGATCGGCCGCGGACACCAGGTCTACCCGGGTAGACCTGTTGGCTCCGGGGCTACCGGCGGACACCAGGTCTACCCGAGATCGGCCGCGGACACCAGGTCTACCCGGGTAGACCTGTTGGCTCCGGGAGGGCCGGCGGACAACAGGTCTACCCGGCATCGGCCGCGGACAGCAGGTCTACCCGGGTAGACCTGTTGGCTCCGGGGCTACCGGCGGACACCAGGTCTACCCGAGATCGGCCGCGGACACCAGGTCTACCCGGGTAGACCTGATGACTACCGGACGGCCGGCGGACAACAGGTCTACCCGGGTAGACCTGTTGCCTCCGGGACGGCCGGCGGACACCAGGTCTACCCGGGTAGACCTGTTGCCTCCGGGACGGCCGGCGGACACCAGGTCTACCCGGGTAGACCTGTTGCCTCCGGGAGGGCCGGCGGACAACAGGTCTACCTGGGTAGACCTGTTGGCTCCGGGAGGGCCGGCGGACAACAGGTCTACCCGGCATCGGCCGCGGACAGCAGGTCTACCCGGGTAGACCTGTTGGCTCCGGGAGGGCCGGCGGACACCAGGTCTACCCGAGATCGGCCGCGGACACCAGGTCTACCCGGGTAGACCTGTTGGCTCCGGGAGGGCCGGCGGACACCAGGTCTACCCGGGATCGGCCGCCGACACCAGGTCTACCCGGGTAGACCTGATGACTACCGGACGGCCGGCGGACAACAGGTCTACCCAGGTAGACCTGTTGGCTCCGGGGCTACCGGCGGACACCAGGTCTACCCGGCATCGGACGCGGACACCAGGTCTACCCGGGTAGACCTGTTGGCTCCGGGACGGCAGGCGGACACCAGGTCTACCCGGGTAGACCTGTTGGCTCCGGGAGGGCCGGCGGACACCAGGTCTACCCGGGATCGGCCGCGGACAGCAGGTCTACCCGGGTAGACCTGTTGGCTCCGGGGCTACCGGCGGACACCAGGTCTACCCGGGATCGGCCGCGGACACCAGGTCTACCCGGGTAGACCTGTTGCCGCCGGGAGGGCCGGCGGACAACGGGTCGACCCGGGAGCGGCCGGTGACAACGGCCGGCGGTGGCCGTGTCTAGCCGGGAGCGGCTGGGGGAAAGCAGGTCTACCCCGCGCCGGGGCGGCCGGCGGAGGCCGGGTCTAGCCGGGAGCGGCTGGGGGAAAGCAGGTCTACCCCGCTCTGGGGAGGCCGGAGGGCGCCGGGTCTAGGCGGGATCGGCCGCGGACACCAGGTCTACCCGGGTAGACCTGTTGGCTCCGGGAGGGCCGGCGGACACCAGGTCTACCCGAGATCGGCCGCGGACAGCAGGTCTACCCGGGTAGACCTGTTGGCTCCGGGAGGGCCGGCGGACACCAGGTCTACCCGAGATCGGCCGCGGACACCAGGTCTACCCGGGTAGACCTGTTGGCTCCGGGACGGCCGGCGGACAACAGGTCTACCCGGGTAGACCTGTTGGCTCCGGGAGGGCCGGCGGACACCAGGTCTACCCGAGATCGGCCGCGGACACCAGGTCTACCCGGGTAGACCTGTTGGCTCCGGGGCTACCGGCGGACACCAGGTCTACCCGAGATCGGCCGCGGACACCAGGTCTACCCGGGTAGACCTGTTGGCTCCGGGAGGGCCGGCGGACACCAGGTCTACCCGGGATCGGCCGCGGACACCAGGTCTACCCGGGTAGACCTGATGACTACCGGACGGCCGGCGGACAACAGGTCTACCCGGGTAGACCTGTTGCCTCCGGGACGGCCGGCGGACACCAGGTCTACCCGGGTAGACCTGTTGCCTCCGGGACGGCCGGCGGACACCAGGTCTACCCGGGTAGACCTGTTGCCTCCGGGAGGGCCGGCGGACAACAGGTCTACCCGGGTAGACCTGTTGCCTCCGGGACGGCCGGCGGACACCAGGTCTACCCGGGTAGACCTGTTGGCTCCGGGGCTACCGGCGGACACCAGGTCTACCCGAGATCGGCCGCGGACACCAGGTCTACCCGGGTAGACCTGTTGGCTCCGGGACGGCCGGCGGACACAGGTCTACCCGGGTACACGTCTTGCCTCCGGGACGGCCGGCGGACACCAGGTCTACCCGGGTAGACCTGTTGCCTCCGGGACGGCCGGCGGACACAGGTCTACCCGGGATCGTCCGCGGACACCAGGTCTACCCGGGTAGACCTGTTGGCTCCGCGACGGCAGGCGGACAACAGGTCTACCCGGGATCGGCCGCGGACACCAGGTCTACCCGGGTAGACCTGTTGGCTCCGGGAGGGCCGGCGGACAACAGGTCTACCCGAGATCGTCCGCGGATACCAGGTCTACCCGGCTCCGGGACGGCCGGGGGACATCAGGTCTACCCGGGATCGGCCGCGGACACCAGGTTTACCCGGGTAGACCTGTTGCCTCCGGGAGGGCTGGCGGACAACAGGTCTACCCGGGATCCGCCGCGGACACCAGGTCTACCCGGCTTCGGGACGGCCGGGGGACACCAGGTCTACCCTGCATCGGCCGCGGACACCAGGTCTACCCGGGTAGACCTGTTGGCTCCGGGAGGGCCGGCGGACAACAGGTCTACCCGGGATAGGCCGCGGTCACCAGGTCTACCCGGGTAGACCTGTTGACTCCGCGACGACCGGCGGACAACAGGTCTACCCGGCATCGTCCGCGGACACCAGGTCTACCCTGGTAGACCTGATGACTACCGGACGGCCGGCGGACACCAGGTCTACCCGAGATCGTCCGCGGACACCAGGTCTACCCGGCTCCGGGACGGCCGGGGGACACCAGGTCTACCCGGCTTCGGCCGCGGACACCAGGTCTACCCGGCTCCGGGACGGCCGGGGGCACCAGGTCTCCCCGGGTAGACCTGTTGGCTCCGGGAGGGCCGGCGGACAACATGTCTACCCGGGTTCGGCCGGGGGCACCAGGTCTACCCGGCATCGGCCGCGGACACCAGGTCTACCCGGGTAGACCTGTTGGCTCCGGGAGGGTCGGCGGACAACAGGTCTACCCGGGATAGGCCGCGGACACCAGGTCTACCCGGCTCCGGGACGGCCGGGGGCACCAGGTCTACCCGGGTAGACCTGTTGGCTCCGGGAGGGCCGGCGGACAACAGGTCTACCCGGGATCGGCCGCGGACACCAGGTCTACCCGGCTCCGGGACGGCCGGGGGCACCAGGTCTACCCGGGTAGACCTGTTGGCTCCGGGAGGGCCGGCGGACAACAGGTCTACCCGGGATCGGCCGCGGACACCAGGTCTACCCGGCTCCGGGACGGCCGGGGCACCAGGTCTACCCGGGTAGACCTGTTGGCTCCGGGAGGGCCGGCGGACAACAGGTCTACCCGGGATCGGCCGCGGACACCAGGTCTACCCGGCTCCGGGACGGCCGGGGGACACCAGGTCTACCCGGCATCGGCCGCGGACACCAGGTCTACCCGGGTAGACCTGTTGGCTCCGGGAGGGCCGGCGGACAACAGGTCTACCCGGGATCGGCCGCGGACACCAGGTCTACCCGGCTCCGGGACGGCCGGGGGCACCAGGTCTACCCGGGTAGACCTGTTGGCTCCGGGAGGGCCGGCGGACAACAGGTCTACCCGGGATCGGCCGCGGACACCAGGTCTACCCGGGTAGACCTGTTGGCTGTTGGCTCCGGGAGGGCCGGCGGACAACAGGTCTACTCGGCATCGGCCGCGGACACCAGGTCTACCCGGGTAGACCTGTTGGCTCCGGGAGGGTCGGCGGACAACAGGTCTACCCGGGATCGGCCGCGGACACCAGGTCTACCCGGCTCCGGGACGGCCGGGGGCACCAGGTCTACCCGGGTAGACCTGTTGGCTCCGGGAGGGCCGGCGGACAACAGGTCTACCCGGGTTCGGCCGCGGACACCAGGTCTACCCGGCTCCGGGACGGCCGGGGCCACCAGGTCTACCCGGGTAGACCTGTTGGCTCCGGGAGGGCCGGCGGACAACAGGTCTACCCGGGATCGGCCGCGGACACCAGGTCTACCCGGGTAGACCTGTTGGCTCCGGGAGGGCCGGCGGACAACAGGTCTACCCGGGTAGACCTGTTGTCTCTGACGGCCTGGAAGTGCTCCAAGGGGTCGCTGTTTTCGGCTGCCTCCAGTTGCCTCATCGTAGGAGGCGGCGTGCTTCGCCGCGCCCCCTCGGTCAGGGACGCTACGTTCTATTGGGCGCGTCCGCGGCCTGGGGCCCTTTTCTCCGTATTATGGGAGCGAGTTACGGGTCGCATCCCCGCAGGCTTGGCCCGTGCCTGTGTCCGAGGCGGAGGTGGGCGGCCGCGTGTGTCGTCCCGAGGGCATCCGAAAGTTACCGCCGACGTTAGCCGAAGCCGCGCGGCTTTGTTCCCGTACTACCCAGTGTGCTGGGACAGATTTTGAGCCGAGCTCCGATGTGAGCTGCTCCCCGGCCCAGGCGAGGTGAGGCGGGGAAGAGAGCGAGAAGCCCCGCGAGCGTGTCCCGCTCCGACCGGGCTGCTGCCGGTTTCGTGAAGGGAGGAGCGGGCACCCGCGCTCGCTCCTCCGGCGATGGTGGCTGAGCGAGGCGGCGGCGCCTCGTGCCTTTTCGGGAAGGGGGGAAGCGGGCGGCCGCTCCTCCGGCGATGGTGGCGAGCGAGGCGGCGGCGCCTCGTGCCTTTTCGGGAAGGGGGGAAGCGGGCGGCCGCTCCTCCGGCGATGGTGGCGGGCGAAGGGGCGGCGCCCTCGTGCCTTTTCGGGAAGGAGGGAAGCGGGCGGCCGCTCCTCCGGCGATGGTGGCGGGCGAAGGGGCGGCGCCCTCGTGCCTTTTCGGGAAGGAGGGAAGCGGGCGGCCGCTCCTCCGGCGATGGTGGCGGGCGAGGCGGCGGCGCCCTCGTGCCTTTTCGGGAAGGGGGGAAGCGGGCGGCCGCTCCTCCGGCGATGGTGGCGGGCGAGGCGGCGGCGCCTCGTGCCTTTTCGGGAAGGGGGGAAGCGGGCGGCCGCTCCTCCGGCGATGGTGGCGGGCGAGGCGGCGGCGCCTCGTGCCCTTTCGGGAAGGGGGGAAGCGGGCGGCCGCTCCTCCGGCGATGGTGGCGGGCGAGGCGGCGGCGCCTCGTCCCTTTATCCTCCCGGCCTTAAGCCGGGGCCGGCCCGCTCGGCGGCGGCGGGTGCGGCATGTTTTTGGCTGCCGGCGTGGTGCGCGGTTGCCGGCAGCCGGGGCTGGACGCGGCCGGGGTTGTGCTGAGCCTGCCGAGTTTCCCCCGGCCCCTTCCCCGAGAGCCCCGAGGATGGCTCGCTCGGTTGCCGAGGTGGCTGCGCCTCGTTCCCCGCTCCCGACCTGTTTTGCCAGAGAGAGTGCCCGCGTTGCGGAAGGGCTTGCCCGGGGGAACGTTGCAGTTGGGGTCGCGCGGCCTCGCCTCGGCTTCGCCGGCTTGCCTTGAGGGGCTCGGTGACGGGAGTCGCCCCGTGGAGTTGCGGGCCGGGGTTGGCGGCACCCCGGCCCCCCGCCGCGTTGTTGAAGGCATCCCTCCCCCTTCCTCGGCCCTAAGCCGGGGACCCGCCTAGCGGGCTGAATTTTTCAGGGGCGGCGGCCGGCCGCGGTGGCTGTGACCGCGCCCCTAGCAGCGGGCCAAAACCCGAGAGAGTCCCCCCGGCGATGTTGCGGGCGAGGCGGCGGCGCCTCGCCCCATCTCGGTCCTTGGCTGG
>NW_026612672.1:40000-42500 GCF_029582105.1 Oenanthe melanoleuca
CGCGGGGGGGGGCACCCGTGCCGCGCCAGGGAGGGGCGCCCTGCCCCCCCCTCTCTGCGGCCCCGGTCTCGGCGGAGAGGCCGCGGCGCGCGATCCGGCCGCGGGGCCGACCCGCTCGCCTCTCGACACGGGGCGACGCCGGCAGAGGGCGCGTGCCCTCTGCCCTACCTCGGCTGCGGGGTTGCGGCCGCCGGGGCCCGCCACGCTCTCGCCTCTTGGCCGCCGCCGCGGCCTCGCGTGCGGCGCCGCGTCAGGCCGCGACCGTGCCTCTCTTCCCTCGACGGCCTTCTCCTCGAAGGCCCGCCGGCGAGTGCCGCCCACCGGCCATCGCTGTGTCTCGACCGCTCCTTCCTCCCGGGGGTGAGCGCTCGGCGGTCCCCCTCCGTCGTCACCGGAGGCCCGGCGAGTGCGGGTTGCGGACCCCCGTGCCGAGTGCGGCGGCGTCGCCGCTCGGACGAGTGTCCCCCCCGGGGGATGGTCTGCCGGAAGGCGCCCGCCGTCGCCGGCGGCCGTCCCGGCCCGGGCTCCGTCCGTCGCTTCCCCGTTGCCCTTCTCCGGCCGCGTGTGGGCCGAAGGTAGGCGTGCGGGGGCGGCCGCGGGGGCGCTTCCCCGTCCGGTCCCCGAGTGGAAACGAGGGGAGCGGGCGTAGCCCCCCGGCTCAGCCGCCGTACGCCTGCCGCTGGGCGCGAGCCCGCGGGAAGGGAGTTCCCGACGGTGCGAAGCGGCGGCGGTCCCGGGAGTGCGGCCCCGGCGGCGGTGGGTCTTGCCGACCGGCAGGCCTCCGGCGCTCGCGACGCCGGCTCGGGTCTCGGGGGCGGCCCCGCCTCCCGGGTTACCCCCCGGTTGCGCGTTCGGAGTGCGGCCCCCGCCGGACTTTCGCCCTTAGGGCGGTGGGAAGCGGTCCCGCGCAGGGGTTGCTCCGGTGGATCGGTAGTCGCCGCGCGGCGTCTCCGGGCGTTGTAAGGCCGCTGGGAAGAGAGCCCGGCCGCGCGGTTGGCGCGGCGGCGTTCCGCGAGTCCGCGGCCGTCGGTCAAGGCGAAGGTTGCGAGCGTGAGCGGGGGCCGGCGGTCGCGCCCCCGCGGCCGCGAAGGCGTGTTGTTCCCGTGAGCGAGGCCGGGCGGGCCGCCGTCCCTCGGCCGGTCCGTCGCGTTGCTTCTCCGTGCGGAGGTCGGGCCGAGCCCGGGCGCCTGGGCCGCCTCCGAAGAGACAAGGGCATGCCGAGGCGGCGTCTCCCCTTGCGGGGGGAGGCGGTCGGGGGCGCGGGCCCCCCCGCCTTTTTGCCGAGCTTCGGAGCGAAACGTGGGGTTTTCGCTTTTTTCCCCTCCTCCGTTTGTCGTTGTGCTCGTACGGTCGAGGCGGGGCGCGTGGGGCGCGCGTCCTTGCCAAAACGAAGGGGGCCGCTCCGCGCGAGCGGTCCCGGCCCCTCCGCGCGTGCGGGGTCGGTGCCGAAAGCCAGACAACTCTTAGCGGTGGATCACTCGGCTCGTGCGTCGATGAAGAACGCAGCTAGCTGCGAGAATTAATGTGAATTGCAGGACACATTGATCATCGACACTTCGAACGCACTTGCGGCCCCGGGTTCCTCCCGGGGCTACGCCTGTCTGAGCGTCGCGTGACGATCAATCGCCGCCCGGGGGCCGCCCCGGCGGCGCGGCTGGGGTCGCCTCGCAGGTCCGTTGCCCGCGGTAGGCGGCGGCGGCGGCGGCGGCGGCGTCGGCGTCGTCCCGGCCGGTGCCCGGAGGGAAGGCGGTGTCCGGGGGTTCGGCGAGGGAAGCGTTTCCCTCGGCGGCCTCGGCCCTCTTTCCCTGCGGCCCGGCGGGGCTTCGTCGTCGTCGCGGTCGTCGTCGCCGCCGCTTCCGCGCAGGGCCTTCGTCCCCCTAAATGCAGACTCGGGGAGCGCTCCGTAGCTCCCCGCTCCCGGAACGAGCCGCTGGGGCGGAGCTCGTCCTTGCCGGGGCCGTGCCGCGCGGTGCGGCGGCGGCGGCCGGGGCGAGAGCGAGAGAGAAGACGGCGTCTCCAAGACGCCGCCGTGGTCCGAGAGAGGGCGAGAAAGGGGAGGCGAGGCGCGGGCCTCGCCCCCGGGCTCCACCCCCGTGCGGGCGGCTGTCTGCGGGTGGGTACCGCGGGGGTACCGTGCCGTGTGCTGCCGCGCGCACGCGAGGCGCGAGCGCCGGGGACGGGGGTCGTAACCCGCTCCTCCTTCCCCGAGTCCTCTGTGGCGGTCCCCGGCGCGTCGGCGAGCCCGTCGCCTTTCTCTCCGTCTCTCCGCCGAGGCCGCCGCGAAGCCGCACGGCCGGCCGGGTCCCTCGTCAGGGCCGTCTCTGCCGCGCTCCTCTTCGGTTCTCGTCTCCGGGATGGGAGTCTCCGTCTCCGTCGTCTCTCTTGTCTCTCTCTCTCTCTCTCTCTCTCTCTCTCTCCCGCTCGCTCTCTCTCTCGCTCTCCGTCCTCTCCTGGCGCCGCGGGGCGCGAGGGGTTGGCCGGGAGGGAGAGGGGAGTTGTA
>NW_026612672.1:52500-62500 GCF_029582105.1 Oenanthe melanoleuca
CTGTTGCCCGCCGCTCGCCGGGATCCCTGCCGGGGTAGACCTGTTGCCCGCCGCTTACCTGGGTGCCTGCCGGGGTAGACCTGTTGCCCGCCGCTCGCTGGGATCCCTGCCGGGGTAGACCTGTTGCCCCTCGCTTGCCTGGGTGCCTGCCGGGGTAGACCTTTTGCCCGCCGCTTACCTGGGTGCCTGCCGGGGTAGACCTGTTGCCCGCCGCTCGCTGGGATCCCTGCCGGGGTAGACCTGTTGCCCCTCGCTTGCCTGGGTGCCTGCCGGGGTAGACCTGTTGCCCGCCGCTCGCTGGGATCCCTGCCGGGGTAGACCTGTTGCCCGCCGCTTACCTGGGTGCCTGCCGGGGTAGACCTGTTGCCCGCCGCTCGCCGGGATCCCTGCCGGGGTAGACCTGTTGCCCGCCGCTTACCTGGGTGCCTGCCGGGGTAGACCTGTTGCCCGCCGCTCGCTGGGATCACTGCCGGGGTAGACCTGTTGCCCGCCGCTTACCTGGGTGCCTGCCGGGGTAGACCTGTTGCCCGCCGCTCGCTGGGATCCCTGCCGGGGTAGACCTGTTGCCCCTCGCTTGCCTGGGTGCCTGCCGGGGTAGACCTGTTGCCCGCCGCTCGCTGGGATCCCTGCCGGGGTAGACCTGTTGCCCGCCGCTTACCTGGGTGCCTGCCGGAGTAGACCTGTTGCCCGCCGCTCGCTGGGATCCCTGCCGGGGTAGACCTGTTGCCCGCCGCTTACCTGGGTGCCTGCCGGGGTAGACCTGTTGCCCGCCGCTCGCTGGGATCCCTGCCGGGGTAGACCTGTTGCCCGCCGCTTACCTGGGTGCCTGCCGGGGTAGACCTGTTGCCCGCCGCTCGCTGGGATCCCTGCCGGGGTAGACCTGTTGCCCCTCGCTTGCCTGGGTGCCTGCCGGGGTAGACCTGTTGCCCGCCGCTCGCTGGGATCCCTGCCGGGGTAGACCTGTTGCCCCTCGCTTGCCTGGGTGCCTGCCGGGGTAGACCTGTTGCCCGCCGCTCGCTGGGATCCCTGCCGGGGTAGACCTGTTGCCCGCCGCTTACCTGGGTGCCTGCCGGAGTAGACCTGTTGCCCGCCGCTCGCTGGGATCCCTGCCGGGGTAGACCTGTTGCCCGCCGCTTACCTGGGTGCCTGCCGGGGTAGACCTGTTGCCCGCCGCTCGCTGGGATCCCTGCCGGGGTAGACCTGTTGCCCGCCGCTTACCTGGGTGCCTGCCGGGGTAGACCTGTTGCCCGCCGCTCGCTTGGATCCCTGCCGGGGTAGACCTGTTGCCGCCTGCGCGTCTTCGTCTCTGGCGGCTATCGGCGGGGTAGACCTGCTGCCGTCCGCCCCCCTTCCCGCTGAGCGGCGGCGCCGCCTCTCGTCCGTCGGGCGAGCGGCCGCCGAGCCCCGGCCCGCCCGCCGAGCCCCCCTTCGGCAGGCGGCCTGCACGTCCCACAGCCCCCGTGCACACGCACCCCGCTCACACTCCTGCTGAGCCCTGCTCTTCCCCCTCCCCGAAAGCCGCCACGGCAAGGCGGCCGACTTCGGCTCCCGGCCTAAGCCGCCGGCCCTGCCGCCTCCGCAGCCCAGCGGCCACTGCCCCTGCCCCGGCCAGGCCCCGCCGGCTCCACTGACAGCCTGCCCGCAGCCCGCTTCCCCAGCCGCTCCGCGAGAGGAGCCGGCAGTGCTCTCGCGCCCCCTCCCTGTGCCCGAATACACGGCAGCCCGCCTCCCGGACTCACTTCCGCATCGCCCGCTCCCTCAGCCGCCCGCCGCGCTGCCGCCCTGCCCCAGGCTTGACCGGGGCCGGGGACGAGAGGGAAGAACCGCCAGCAGACCAAAAAAGCTCCGAGAGAGCTGAACAGAAAGTTTCATTGAGAAGGAACAGACCGCGCCAATCCTCCTGCCACCGCTCGCAGCCCGCCGCTGTCCCTGCTTCTGCAGCCGGCTCTCAGCCTGCTCGCCTGGGCAGGAGCCCCTTTCCTCTCCCTGCCGCCGCTGCCGCTGCCGCTGTGTGACTGGCCGTTGGGAACCTGGGCGGGAAAAGTTTGAAACTGGCGCCGGGGAGGCCGCTGGGTGGGGCGCCCCCAACGGAAAGTGGGCGGGGGCGGGGAGCTCCCAAGTGTCAATGGCTGGGCGGGAAAGACAGGCGGGGTGGGGGGCAGGATCAGGGAAGGGGTGCGGGCACGAGAGAGGGTGGGGGGCTGTCTCTCTGTGTGTGTGTGTGTATGTGTGTGTGTGTGTGTGTGTGTGCCTCTCTGTGTCTCTGTCTGCGTCTGCGTCTCTGTCGCTGTGTTTGTCTCTCTGTGTGAATGCGGACGGAGGGCTGGTGGCTTTGTGTGTGTGTCTGTGTGTCTGTGTGTCTGTGTGTCTCTGTGTCTCTGTGTGTGTGTGTGTGTGTGTGTGTGTGTGTGGGAGGGAGGGAGGGAGGGGGGGCGTTTTGGGGAGGCCGTATGGACGGGTCAGAGTGTCAGCAGGAGGAGCACAGGGCACAGGCTGCCCGTCAGTTCGGCTGGGAGCACTCTGGGTGCAAAAATAAAAACAAATAAGATTTGCCGAGAATTTATTTTTTCCTGAAAGTTTTCTGTTCCAAGCAAATAAAAGAGGCATTCATTCAAAAACAATAGGAAAAGAAAGGAAAAGTGAAGAAAAAGTAAAAGCAAAGAAAAAGGGGGGGGGGGAATAAAGTGAAGTGAAGTACAGTAAAAAAAAAAAAACAAAAAAACAAAAAAACAAGAACAAGAACAAAATAAAGCGTTGTCGAAAATATTTCTTGGTCTTGAAATCTGGTTTGCCGGGAGAGACAGGGATGCTAGAAAGCCATCCGACCCCGAGGTGGTATGGGGCTGTGGGCTTCTCCCGGCTGCCGGATAGTACGAGGATGCCACGCCTATCCTGCATAGGGGCCGACCGGGGGGGTCTGCCAGCCGCCCCCGGGGTTGGCGCTGCGAGGGCGGGCGGGCGGTCGCCGGGAGAACAGGTCTACCCCGCTCTGGGGCGGCTGGAGGAACACAGGTCGACCCGGGAGCGGCCGCTGAAAAGGGCCGGCGGTGGCCGGGCCTAGCCGGGAGCGGCAGGGGGAAAGCAGGTCTACCCCGCTCTGGGGCGGCCGGCGGAGGCCGGGTCTAGGCGGGATCGACCGCGGACACCAGGTCTACCCCGCTCCGGGGAGGCCGGAGGGCGCCGGGTCTAGGCGGGATCGGCCGCGGACACCAGGTCTACCCGGGTAGACCTGTTGGCTCCGGGGCTACCGGCGGACACCAGGTCTACCCGAGATCGGCCGCGGACACCAGGTCTACCCGGCATCGGCCGCGGACAGCAGGTCTACCCGGGTAGACCTGTTGGCTCCGGGACGGCAGGCGGACACCAGGTCTACCCGAGATCGGCCGCGGACACCAGGTCTACCCGGGTAGACCTGTTGGCTCCGGGAGGGCCGGCGGACAACAGGTCTACCCGGCATCGGCCGCGGACAGCAGGTCTACCCGGGTAGACCTGTTGGCTCCGGGGCTACCGGCGGACACCAGGTCTACCCGAGATCGGCCGCGGACACCAGGTCTACCCGGGTAGACCTGTTGGCTCCGGGAGGGCCGGCGGACACCAGGTCTACCCGGGATCGGCCGCGGACACCAGGTCTACCCGGGTAGACCTGATGACTACCGGACGGCCGGCGGACAACAGGTCTACCCGGGTAGACCTGTTGCCTCCGGGACGGCCGGCGGACACCAGGTCTACCCGGGTAGACCTGTTGCCTCCGGGACGGCCGGCGGACACCAGGTCTACCTGGGTAGACCTGTTGGCTCCGGGAGGGCCGGCGGACACCAGGTCTACCCGGGTAGACCTGTTGCCTCCGGGAGGGCCGGCGGACAACAGGTCTACCCGGGTAGACCTGTTGCCTCCGGGACGGCCGGCGGACACCAGGTCTACCTGGGTAGACCTGTTGGCTCCGGGAGGGCCGGCGGACAACAGGTCTACCCGGCATCGGCCGCGGACAGCAGGTCTACCCGGGTAGACCTGTTGGCTCCGGGGCTACCGCCGGACACCAGGTCTACCCGAGATCGGCCGCGGACACCAGGTCTACCCGGGTAGACCTGTTGGCTCCGGGAGGGCCGGCGGACACCAGGTCTACCCGGGATCGGCCGAGGACACCAGGTCTACCCGGGTAGACCTGATGACTACCGGACGGCCGGCGGACAACAGGTCTACCCGGGTAGACCTGTTGGCTCCGGGGCTACCGGCGGACACCAGGTCTACCCGGCATCGGCCGCGGACACCAGGTCTACCCGGGTAGACCTGTTGGCTCCGGGACGGCAGGCGGACACCAGGTCTACCCGGGTAGACCTGTTGGCTCCGGGAGGGCCGGCGGACACCAGGTCTACCCGGGATCGGCCGCGGACACCAGGTCTACCCGGGTAGACCTGTTGGCTCCGGGGCTACCGGCGGACACCAGGTCTACCCGAGATCGGCCGCGGACACCAGGTCTACCCGGGTAGACCTGTTGCCGCCGGGAGGGCCGGCGGACAACGGGTCGACCCGGGAGCGGCCGGTGACAACGGCCGGCGGTGGCCGTGTCTAGCCGGGAGCGGCTGGGGGAAAGCAGGTCTACCCCGCTCCGGGGCGGCCGGCGGAGGCCGGGTCTAGCCGGGAGCGGCTGGGGGAAAGCAGGTCTACCCCGCTCCGGGGCGGCCGGCGGAGGCCGGGTCTAGCCGGGAGCGGCTGGGGGAAAGCAGGTCTACCCCGCTCCGGGGCGGCCGGCGGAGGCCGGGTCTAGCCGGGAGCGGCTGGGGGAAAGCAGGTCTACCCCGCTCCGGGGCGGCCGGCGGAGGCCGGGTCTAGCCGGGAGCGGCTGGGGGAAAGCAGGTCTACCCCGCTCTGGGGAGGCCGGAGGGCGCCGGGTCTAGGCGGGATCGGCCGCGGACACCAGGTCTACCCGGGTAGACCTGTTGGCTCCGGGAGGGCCGGCGGACACCAGGTCTACCCGAGTTCGGCCGCGGACACCAGGTCTACCCGGGTAGACCTGTTGGCTCCGGGAGGGCCGGCGGACACCAGGTCTACCCGAGATCGGCCGCGGACACCAGGTCTACCCGGGTAGACCTGTTTGCTCCGGGAGGGCCGGCGGACACCAGGTCTACCCGGGTAGACCTGTTGCCTCCGGGAGGGCCGGCGGACACCAGGTCTACCCGGGTAGACCTGTTGCCTCCGGGACGGCCGGCGGACACCAGGTCTACCCGAGATCGGCCGCGGACACCAGGTCTACCCGGGTAGACCTGTTGGCTCCGGGACGGCCGGCGGACACCAGGTCTACCCGGGTAGACCTCTTGCCTCCGGGACGGCCGGCGGACACCAGGTCTACCCGGGTAGACCTGTTTCCTCCGGGACGCCCGGCGGACACCAGGTCTACCCGGGATCGTCCGCGGACACCAGGTCTACCCGGGTAGACCTGTTGGCTCCGGGAGGGCCGGCGGACAACAGGTCTACCCGAGATCGTCCGCGGATACCAGGTCTACCCGGCTCCGGGACGGCCGGGGGACACCAGGTCTACCCGGGATCGGCCGCGGACACCAGGTCTACCCGGGTAGACCTGTTGGCTCCGGGAGGGCCGGCGGACAACAGGTCTACCCGGGATAGGCCGCGGTCACCAGGTCTACCCGGGTAGACCTGTTGACTCCGCGACGGCCGGCGGACAACAGGTCTACCCGGCATCGTCCGCGGACACCAGGTCTACCCGGGTAGACCTGATGACTACCGGACGGCCGGCGGACACCAGGTCTACCCGAGATCGTCCGCGGACACCAGGTCTACCCGGCTCCAGGACGGCCGGGGGACACCAGGTCTACCCGGCATCGGCCGCGGACACCAGGTCTACCCGGCTCCGGGACGGCCGGGGGCACCAGGTCTACCCGGGTAGACCTGTTGGCTCCGGGAGGGCCGGCGGACAACATGTCAACCCGGGTTCGGCCGCGGACACCAGGTCTACCCGGCTCCGGGACGGCCGGGGCCACCAGGTCTACCCGGGTAGACCTGTTGGCTCCGGGAGGGCCGGCGGACAACAGGTCAACCCGGGTTCGGCCGCGGACACCAGGTCTACCCGGCTCCGGGACGGCCGGGGCCACCAGGTCTACCCGGGTAGACCTGTTGGCTCCGGGAGGGCCGGCGGACAACAGGTCTACCCGGGATCGGCCGCGGACACCAGGTCTACCCGGCTCCGGGACGGCCGGGGGCACCAGGTCTACCCGGGTAGACCTGTTGGCTCCGGGAGGGCCGGCGGACAACAGGTCTACCCGGGATCGGCCGCGGACACCAGGTCTACCCGGCTCCGGGACGGCCGGGGGTCACCAGGTCTACCCGGCATCGGCCGCGGACACCAGGTCTAACCGGGTAGACCTGTTGGCTCCGGGAGGGCCGGCGGACAACAGGTCTACCCGGGATCGGCCGCGGACACCAGGTCTACCCGGCTCCGGGACGGCCGGGGCCACCAGGTCTACCCGGGTAGACCTGTTGGCTCCGGGAGGGCCGGCGGACAACAGGTCTACCCGGGATCGGCCGCGGACACCAGGTCTACCCGGCTCCGGGACGGCCGGGGCCACCAGGTCTACCCGGGTAGACCTGTTGGCTCCGGGAGGGCCGGCGGACAACAGGTCTACCCGGGATCGGCCGCGGACACCAGGTCTACCCGGCTCCGGGACGGCCGGGGCCACCAGGTCTACCCGGGTAGACCTGTTGGCTCCGGGAGGGCCGGCGGACAACAGGTCTACCCGGGATCGGCCGCGGACACCAGGTCTACCCGGCTCCGGGACGGCCGGGTGCACCAGGTCTACCCGGGTAGACCTGTTGGCTCCGGGAGGGCCGGCGGACAACAGGTCTACCCGGCATCGGCCGCGGACACCAGGTCTACCCGGCTCCGGGACGGCCGGGGCCACCAGGTCTACCCGGGTAGACCTGTTGGCTCCGGGAGGGCCGGCGGACAACAGGTCTACCCTGGATCGGCCGCGGACACCAGGTCTACCCGGCTCCGGGACGGCCGGGGCCACCAGGTCTACCCGGGTAGACCTGTTGGCTCCGGGAGGGCCGGCGGACAACAGGTCTACCCGGGATCGGCCGCGGACACCAGGTCTACCCGGCTCCGGGACGGCCGGGGCCACCAGGTCTACCCGGGTAGACCTGTTGGCTCCGGGAGGGCCGGCGGACAACAGGTCTACCCGGGATCGGCCGCGGACACCAGGTCTACCCGGCTCCGGGACGGCCGGGGGACACCAGGTCTACCCGGCATCGGCCGCGGACACCAGGTCTACCCGGGTAGACCTGTTGGCTCCGGGAGGGCCGGCGGACAACAGGTCTACCCGGGATCGGGCGCGGACACCAGGTCTACCCTGCTCCGGGACGGCCGGGGGCACCAGGTCTACCCGGGTAGACCTGTTGGCTCCGGGAGGGCCGGCGGACAACAGGTCTACCCGGGATCGGCCGCGGACACCAGGTCTACCCGGCTCCGGGACGGCCGGGGCCACCAGGTCTACCCGGGTAGACCTGTTGGCTCCGGGAGGGCCGGCGGACAACAGGTCTACCCGGGATCGGCCGCGGACACCAGGTCTACCCGGCTCCGGGACGGCCGGGGCCACCAGGTCTACCCGGGTAGACCTGTTGGCTCCGGGAGGGCCGGCGGACAACAGGTCTACCCGGGATCGGCCGCGGACACCAGGTCTACCCGGGTAGACCTGTTGGCTCCGGGAGGGCCGGCGGACAACAGGTCTACCCGGGTAGACCTGTTGTCTCTGTCGGCCTGGAAGTGCTCCAAGGGGTCGCTGTTTTCGGCTGCCTCCAGTTGCCTCATCGTAGGAGGCGGCGTGCTTCGCCGCGCCCCCTCGGTCAGGGACGCTACGTTCTATTGGGCGCGTCCGCGGCCTGGGGCCCTTTTCTCCGTATTATGGGAGCGAGTTACGGGTCGCATCCCCGCAGGCTTGGCCCGTGCCTGTGTCCGAGGCGGAGGTGGGCGGCCGCGTGTGTCGTCCCGAGGGCATCCGAAAGTTACCGCCGACGTTAGCCGAAGCCGCGCGGCTTTGTTCCCGTACTACCCAGTGTGCTGGGACAGATTTTGAGCCGAGCTCCGATGTGAGCTGCTCCCCGGCCCAGGCGAGGTGAGGCGGGGAAGAGAGCGAGAAGCCCCGCGAGCGTGTCCCGCTCCGACCGGGCTGCTGCCGGTTTCGTGAAGGGAGGAGCGGGCACCCGCGCTCGCTCCTCCGGCGATGGTGGTGAGCGAGGCGGCGGCGCCTCGTGCCTTTTCGGGAAGGGGGGAAGCGGGCGGCCGCTCCTCCGGCGATGGTGGCGAGCGAGGCGGCGGCGCCTCGTGCCTTTTCGGGAAGGGGGGAAGCGGGCGGCCGCTCCTCCGGCGATGGTGGCGAGCGAGGCGGCGGCGCCTCGTGCCTTTTCGGGAAGGGGGGAAGCGGGCGGCCGCTCCTCCGGCGATGGTGGCGAGCGAGGCGGCGGCGCCTCGTGCCTTTTCGGGAAGGGGGGAAGCGGGCGGCCGCTCCTCCGGCGATGGTGGCGAGCGAGGCGGCGGCGCCTCGTGCCTTTTCGGGAAGGGGGGAAGCGGGCGGCCGCTCCTCCGGCGATGGTGGCGGGCGAAGGGGCGGCGCCCTCGTGCCTTTTCGGGAAGGGGGGAAGCGGGCGGCCGCTCCTCCGGCGATGGTGGCGAGCGAGGCGGCGGCGCCTCGTGCCTTTTCGGGAAGGGGGGAAGCGGGCGGCCGCTCCTCCGGCGATGGTGGCGGGCGAAGGGGCGGCGCCCTCGTGCCTTTTCGGGAAGGGGGGAAGCGGGCGGCCGCTCCTCCGGCGATGGTGGCGGGCGAGGCGGCGGCGCCTCGTGCCCTTTCGGGAAGGGGGGAAGCGGGCGGCCGCTCCTCCGGCGATGGTGGCGGGCGAGGCGGCGGCGCCTCGTCCCTTTATCCTCCCGGCCTTAAGCCGGGGCCGGCCCGCTCGGCGGCGGCGGGTGCGGCATGTTTTTGGCTGCCGGCGTGGTGCGCGGTTGCCGGCAGCCGGGGCTGGACGCGGCCGGGGTTGTGCTGAGCCTGCCGAGTTTCCCCGGCCCCTTCCCCGAGAGCCCCGAGGATGGCTCGCTCGGTTGCCGAGGTGGCTGCGCCTCGTTCCCCGCTCCCGACCTGTTTTGCCAGAGAGAGTGTGCCCGCGTTGCGGAAGGGCTTGCCCGGGG
The DNA here is from genome assembly GCF_029582105.1 of Oenanthe melanoleuca. NCBI lineage: Eukaryota > Metazoa > Chordata > Aves > Passeriformes > Muscicapidae > Oenanthe > Oenanthe melanoleuca. Next base: position 61,694 of record NW_026612672.1, read on the forward strand.
GAACGTTGCAGTTGGGGTCGCGCGGCCTCGCCTCGGCTTCGCCGGCTTGCCTTGAGGGGCTCGGTGACGGGAGTCGCCCCGTGGAGTTGCGGGCCGGGGTTGGCGGCACCCCGGCCCCCCGCCGCGTTGTTGAAGGCATCCCTCCCCCTTCCTCGGCCCTAAGCCGGGGACCCGCCTAGCGGGCTGAATTTTTCAGGGGCGGCGGCCGGCCGCGGTGGCTGTGACCGCGCCCCTAGCAGCGGGCCAAAACCCGAGAGAGTCCCCCCGGCGATGTTGCGGGCGAGGCGGCGGCGCCTCGCCCCATCTCGGTCCTTGGCTGGTGCGACCGAGCCACCGTGCCCGGGCGGCCTGCGGTGTCCGGCCTGCCCCGGCTTGCCGGTTGAGGGGGCTGGGTTTACAGACGGCTCTGCTTTTCCAGGCAGGTGTGGCGGAGTGTGGGGGCTGCCCGCCCGGCCTTTTCCTTTTTTTTCTCACGCGGCCTTAAGCCGCGGCACCGAGAAGCGTGCTGACGACGAAGGGTCGCGGGCCACGAAAAGCGAAAGGTGGTGAAGGCAGGAGGCGGCGAGAGAGAGGAGAGATGCCTGCCGGTGATGGATGCGGTTTCAGGGGGAGGGGAGTGAGTTTCACGTCTCGCCCCGACCTGTGGCCCGCGACCATCCCCGTGGCCCGTGACCCCCGTGGCTAGCACGGGTCGTGCGACGCGTAGCGTGCTTTTTCTTTTTGACCTTTTTTCTGTTGTCCCAGGAACCGTGGCCGCTGGGCCCTCGTCACCGCTTCGGTGGCTGCTCGTGTTTGGTTTCCCCCGAT
>NW_026612672.1:77500-85000 GCF_029582105.1 Oenanthe melanoleuca
TCCCTCAGCCGCCCGCCGCGCTGCCGCCCTGCCCCAGGCTTGACCGGGGCCGGGGACGAGAGGGAAGAACCGCCAGCAGACCAAAAAAGCTCCGAGAGAGCTGAACAGAAAGTTTCATTGAGAAGGAACAGACCGCGCCAATCCTCCTGCCACCGCTCGCAGCCCGCCGCTGTCCCTGCTTCTGCAGCCGGCTCTCAGCCTGCTCGCCTGGGCAGGAGCCCCTTTCCTCTCCCTGCCGCCGCTGCCGCTGCCGCTGTGTGACTGGCCGTTGGGAACCTGGGCGGGAAAAGTTTGAAACTGGCGCCGGGGAGGCCGCTGGGTGGGGCGCCCCCAACGGAAAGTGGGCGGGGGCGGGGAGCTCCCAAGTGTCAATGGCTGGGCGGGAAAGACAGGCGGGGTGGGGGGCAGGATCAGGGAAGGGGTGCGGGCACGAGAGAGGGTGGGGGGCTGTCTCTCTGTGTGTGTGTGTGTATGTGTGTGTGTGTGTGTGTGTGTGCCTCTCTGTGTCTCTGTCTGCGTCTGCGTCTCTGTCGCTGTGTTTGTCTCTCTGTGTGAATGCGGACGGAGGGCTGGTGGCTTTGTGTGTGTGTCTGTGTGTCTGTGTGTCTGTGTGTCTCTGTGTCTCTGTGTGTGTGTGTGTGTGTGTGTGTGTGTGTGGGAGGGAGGGAGGGAGGGGGGGCGTTTTGGGGAGGCCGTATGGACGGGTCAGAGTGTCAGCAGGAGGAGCACAGGGCACAGGCTGCCCGTCAGTTCGGCTGGGAGCACTCTGGGTGCAAAAATAAAAACAAATAAGATTTGCCGAGAATTTATTTTTTCCTGAAAGTTTTCTGTTCCAAGCAAATAAAAGAGGCATTCATTCAAAAACAATAGGAAAAGAAAGGAAAAGTGAAGTACAGTAAAAAAAAAAAAAAACAAAAAAACAAAAAAACAAGAACAAGAACAAAATAAAGCGTTGTCGAAAATATTTCTTGGTCTTGAAATCTGGTTTGCCGGGAGAGACAGGGATGCTAGAAAGCCATCCGACCCCGAGGTGGTATGGGGCTGTGGGCTTCTCCCGGCTGCCGGATAGTACGAGGATGCCACGCCTATCCTGCATAGGGGCCGACCGGGGGGGTCTGCCAGCCGCCCCCGGGGTTGGCGCTGCGAGGGCGGGCGGTCGCCGGGAGAACAGGTCTACCCCGCTCTGGGGCGGCTGGAGGAACACAGGTCGACCCGGGAGCGGCCGCTGAAAAGGGCCGGCGGTGGCCGGGCCTAGCCGGGAGCGGCAGGGGGAAAGCAGGTCTACCCCGCTCTGGGGCGGCCGGCGGAGGCCGGGTCTAGGCGGGATCGACCGCGGACACCAGGTCTACCCCGCTCCGGGGAGGCCGGAGGGCGCCGGGTCTAGGCGGGATCGGCCGCGGACACCAGGTCTACCCGGGTAGACCTGTTGGCTCCGGGGCTACCGGCGGACACCAGGTCTACCCGAGATCGGCCGCGGACACCAGGTCTACCCGGGTAGACCTGTTGGCTCCGGGAGGGCCGGCGGACAACAGGTCTACCCGGCATCGGCCGCGGACAGCAGGTCTACCCGGGTAGACCTGTTGGCTCCGGGACGGCAGGCGGACACCAGGTCTACCCGAGATCGGCCGCGGACACCAGGTCTACCCGGGTAGACCTGTTGGCTCCGGGAGGGCCGGCGGACAACAGGTCTACCCGGCATCGGCCGCGGACAGCAGGTCTACCCGGGTAGACCTGTTGGCTCCGGGGCTACCGGCGGACACCAGGTCTACCCGAGATCGGCCGCGGACACCAGGTCTACCCGGGTAGACCTGTTGGCTCCGGGAGGGCCGGCGGACACCAGGTCTACCCGGGATCGGCCGCGGACACCAGGTCTACCCGGGTAGACCTGATGACTACCGGACGGCCGGCGGACAACAGGTCTACCCGGGTAGACCTGTTGCCTCCGGGACGGCCGGCGGACACCAGGTCTACCCGGGTAGACCTGTTGCCTCCGGGACGGCCGGCGGACACCAGGTCTACCTGGGTAGACCTGTTGGCTCCGGGAGGGCCGGCGGACACCAGGTCTACCCGGGTAGACCTGTTGCCTCCGGGAGGGCCGGCGGACAACAGGTCTACCCGGGTAGACCTGTTGCCTCCGGGACGGCCGGCGGACACCAGGTCTACCTGGGTAGACCTGTTGGCTCCGGGAGGGCCGGCGGACAACAGGTCTACCCGGCATCGGCCGCGGACAGCAGGTCTACCCGGGTAGACCTGTTGGCTCCGGGGCTACCGCCGGACACCAGGTCTACCCGAGATCGGCCGCGGACACCAGGTCTACCCGGGTAGACCTGTTGGCTCCGGGAGGGCCGGCGGACACCAGGTCTACCCGGGATCGGCCGAGGACACCAGGTCTACCCGGGTAGACCTGATGACTACCGGACGGCCGGCGGACAACAGGTCTACCCGGGTAGACCTGTTGGCTCCGGGGCTACCGGCGGACACCAGGTCTACCCGGCATCGGCCGCGGACACCAGGTCTACCCGGGTAGACCTGTTGGCTCCGGGACGGCAGGCGGACACCAGGTCTACCCGGGTAGACCTGTTGGCTCCGGGAGGGCCGGCGGACACCAGGTCTACCCGGGATCGGCCGCGGACACCAGGTCTACCCGGGTAGACCTGTTGGCTCCGGGGCTACCGGCGGACACCAGGTCTACCCGAGATCGGCCGCGGACACCAGGTCTACCCGGGTAGACCTGTTGCCGCCGGGAGGGCCGGCGGACAACGGGTCGACCCGGGAGCGGCCGGTGACAACGGCCGGCGGTGGCCGTGTCTAGCCGGGAGCGGCTGGGGGAAAGCAGGTCTACCCCGCTCCGGGGCGGCCGGCGGAGGCCGGGTCTAGCCGGGAGCGGCTGGGGGAAAGCAGGTCTACCCCGCTCCGGGGCGGCCGGCGGAGGCCGGGTCTAGCCGGGAGCGGCTGGGGGAAAGCAGGTCTACCCCGCTCCGGGGCGGCCGGCGGAGGCCGGGTCTAGCCGGGAGCGGCTGGGGGAAAGCAGGTCTACCCCGCTCCGGGGCGGCCGGCGGAGGCCGGGTCTAGCCGGGAGCGGCTGGGGGAAAGCAGGTCTACCCCGCTCTGGGGAGGCCGGAGGGCGCCGGGTCTAGGCGGGATCGGCCGCGGACACCAGGTCTACCCGGGTAGACCTGTTGGCTCCGGGAGGGCCGGCGGACACCAGGTCTACCCGAGTTCGGCCGCGGACACCAGGTCTACCCGGGTAGACCTGTTGGCTCCGGGAGGGCCGGCGGACACCAGGTCTACCCGAGATCGGCCGCGGACACCAGGTCTACCCGGGTAGACCTGTTTGCTCCGGGAGGGCCGGCGGACACCAGGTCTACCCGGGTAGACCTGTTGCCTCCGGGAGGGCCGGCGGACACCAGGTCTACCCGGGTAGACCTGTTGCCTCCGGGACGGCCGGCGGACACCAGGTCTACCCGAGATCGGCCGCGGACACCAGGTCTACCCGGGTAGACCTGTTGGCTCCGGGACGGCCGGCGGACACCAGGTCTACCCGGGTAGACCTCTTGCCTCCGGGACGGCCGGCGGACACCAGGTCTACCCGGGTAGACCTGTTTCCTCCGGGACGCCCGGCGGACACCAGGTCTACCCGGGATCGTCCGCGGACACCAGGTCTACCCGGGTAGACCTGTTGGCTCCGGGAGGGCCGGCGGACAACAGGTCTACCCGAGATCGTCCGCGGATACCAGGTCTACCCGGCTCCGGGACGGCCGGGGGACACCAGGTCTACCCGGGATCGGCCGCGGACACCAGGTCTACCCGGGTAGACCTGTTGGCTCCGGGAGGGCCGGCGGACAACAGGTCTACCCGGGATAGGCCGCGGTCACCAGGTCTACCCGGGTAGACCTGTTGACTCCGCGACGGCCGGCGGACAACAGGTCTACCCGGCATCGTCCGCGGACACCAGGTCTACCCGGGTAGACCTGATGACTACCGGACGGCCGGCGGACACCAGGTCTACCCGAGATCGTCCGCGGACACCAGGTCTACCCGGCTCCAGGACGGCCGGGGGACACCAGGTCTACCCGGCATCGGCCGCGGACACCAGGTCTACCCGGCTCCGGGACGGCCGGGGGCACCAGGTCTACCCGGGTAGACCTGTTGGCTCCGGGAGGGCCGGCGGACAACATGTCAACCCGGGTTCGGCCGCGGACACCAGGTCTACCCGGCTCCGGGACGGCCGGGGCCACCAGGTCTACCCGGGTAGACCTGTTGGCTCCGGGAGGGCCGGCGGACAACAGGTCAACCCGGGTTCGGCCGCGGACACCAGGTCTACCCGGCTCCGGGACGGCCGGGGCCACCAGGTCTACCCGGGTAGACCTGTTGGCTCCGGGAGGGCCGGCGGACAACAGGTCTACCCGGGATCGGCCGCGGACACCAGGTCTACCCGGCTCCGGGACGGCCGGGGGCACCAGGTCTACCCGGGTAGACCTGTTGGCTCCGGGAGGGCCGGCGGACAACAGGTCTACCCGGGATCGGCCGCGGACACCAGGTCTACCCGGCTCCGGGACGGCCGGGGGTCACCAGGTCTACCCGGCATCGGCCGCGGACACCAGGTCTAACCGGGTAGACCTGTTGGCTCCGGGAGGGCCGGCGGACAACAGGTCTACCCGGGATCGGCCGCGGACACCAGGTCTACCCGGCTCCGGGACGGCCGGGGCCACCAGGTCTACCCGGGTAGACCTGTTGGCTCCGGGAGGGCCGGCGGACAACAGGTCTACCCGGGATCGGCCGCGGACACCAGGTCTACCCGGCTCCGGGACGGCCGGGGCCACCAGGTCTACCCGGGTAGACCTGTTGGCTCCGGGAGGGCCGGCGGACAACAGGTCTACCCGGGATCGGCCGCGGACACCAGGTCTACCCGGCTCCGGGACGGCCGGGGCCACCAGGTCTACCCGGGTAGACCTGTTGGCTCCGGGAGGGCCGGCGGACAACAGGTCTACCCGGGATCGGCCGCGGACACCAGGTCTACCCGGCTCCGGGACGGCCGGGTGCACCAGGTCTACCCGGGTAGACCTGTTGGCTCCGGGAGGGCCGGCGGACAACAGGTCTACCCGGCATCGGCCGCGGACACCAGGTCTACCCGGCTCCGGGACGGCCGGGGCCACCAGGTCTACCCGGGTAGACCTGTTGGCTCCGGGAGGGCCGGCGGACAACAGGTCTACCCTGGATCGGCCGCGGACACCAGGTCTACCCGGCTCCGGGACGGCCGGGGCCACCAGGTCTACCCGGGTAGACCTGTTGGCTCCGGGAGGGCCGGCGGACAACAGGTCTACCCGGGATCGGCCGCGGACACCAGGTCTACCCGGCTCCGGGACGGCCGGGGCCACCAGGTCTACCCGGGTAGACCTGTTGGCTCCGGGAGGGCCGGCGGACAACAGGTCTACCCGGGATCGGCCGCGGACACCAGGTCTACCCGGCTCCGGGACGGCCGGGGGACACCAGGTCTACCCGGCATCGGCCGCGGACACCAGGTCTACCCGGGTAGACCTGTTGGCTCCGGGAGGGCCGGCGGACAACAGGTCTACCCGGGATCGGGCGCGGACACCAGGTCTACCCTGCTCCGGGACGGCCGGGGGCACCAGGTCTACCCGGGTAGACCTGTTGGCTCCGGGAGGGCCGGCGGACAACAGGTCTACCCGGGATCGGCCGCGGACACCAGGTCTACCCGGCTCCGGGACGGCCGGGGCCACCAGGTCTACCCGGGTAGACCTGTTGGCTCCGGGAGGGCCGGCGGACAACAGGTCTACCCGGGATCGGCCGCGGACACCAGGTCTACCCGGCTCCGGGACGGCCGGGGCCACCAGGTCTACCCGGGTAGACCTGTTGGCTCCGGGAGGGCCGGCGGACAACAGGTCTACCCGGGATCGGCCGCGGACACCAGGTCTACCCGGGTAGACCTGTTGGCTCCGGGAGGGCCGGCGGACAACAGGTCTACCCGGGTAGACCTGTTGTCTCTGTCGGCCTGGAAGTGCTCCAAGGGGTCGCTGTTTTCGGCTGCCTCCAGTTGCCTCATCGTAGGAGGCGGCGTGCTTCGCCGCGCCCCCTCGGTCAGGGACGCTACGTTCTATTGGGCGCGTCCGCGGCCTGGGGCCCTTTTCTCCGTATTATGGGAGCGAGTTACGGGTCGCATCCCCGCAGGCTTGGCCCGTGCCTGTGTCCGAGGCGGAGGTGGGCGGCCGCGTGTGTCGTCCCGAGGGCATCCGAAAGTTACCGCCGACGTTAGCCGAAGCCGCGCGGCTTTGTTCCCGTACTACCCAGTGTGCTGGGACAGATTTTGAGCCGAGCTCCGATGTGAGCTGCTCCCCGGCCCAGGCGAGGTGAGGCGGGGAAGAGAGCGAGAAGCCCCGCGAGCGTGTCCCGCTCCGACCGGGCTGCTGCCGGTTTCGTGAAGGGAGGAGCGGGCACCCGCGCTCGCTCCTCCGGCGATGGTGGTGAGCGAGGCGGCGGCGCCTCGTGCCTTTTCGGGAAGGGGGGAAGCGGGCGGCCGCTCCTCCGGCGATGGTGGCGAGCGAGGCGGCGGCGCCTCGTGCCTTTTCGGGAAGGGGGGAAGCGGGCGGCCGCTCCTCCGGCGATGGTGGCGAGCGAGGCGGCGGCGCCTCGTGCCTTTTCGGGAAGGGGGGAAGCGGGCGGCCGCTCCTCCGGCGATGGTGGCGAGCGAGGCGGCGGCGCCTCGTGCCTTTTCGGGAAGGGGGGAAGCGGGCGGCCGCTCCTCCGGCGATGGTGGCGAGCGAGGCGGCGGCGCCTCGTGCCTTTTCGGGAAGGGGGGAAGCGGGCGGCCGCTCCTCCGGCGATGGTGGCGGGCGAAGGGGCGGCGCCCTCGTGCCTTTTCGGGAAGGGGGGAAGCGGGCGGCCGCTCCTCCGGCGATGGTGGCGAGCGAGGCGGCGGCGCCTCGTGCCTTTTCGGGAAGGGGGGAAGCGGGCGGCCGCTCCTCCGGCGATGGTGGCGGGCGAAGGGGCGGCGCCCTCGTGCCTTTTCGGGAAGGGGGGAAGCGGGCGGCCGCTCCTCCGGCGATGGTGGCGGGCGAGGCGGCGGCGCCTCGTGCCCTTTCGGGAAGGGGGGAAGCGGGCGGCCGCTCCTCCGGCGATGGTGGCGGGCGAGGCGGCGGCGCCTCGTCCCTTTATCCTCCCGGCCTTAAGCCGGGGCCGGCCCGCTCGGCGGCGGCGGGTGCGGCATGTTTTTGGCTGCCGGCGTGGTGCGCGGTTGCCGGCAGCCGGGGCTGGACGCGGCCGGGGTTGTGCTGAGCCTGCCGAGTTTCCCCGGCCCCTTCCCCGAGAGCCCCGAGGATGGCTCGCTCGGTTGCCGAGGTGGCTGCGCCTCGTTCCCCGCTCCCGACCTGTTTTGCCAGAGAGAGTGTGCCCGCGTTGCGGAAGGGCTTGCCCGGGGGAACGTTGCAGTTGGGGTCGCGCGGCCTCGCCTCGGCTTCGCCGGCTTGCCTTGAGGGGCTCGGT
>NW_026612672.1:88634-116015 GCF_029582105.1 Oenanthe melanoleuca
ACTAATAACTGTTTAACTCATTAGTTCAAAAAGATTCAGATTTGCTTGATATTCAAGCATAAGGATGAGCTCGGGTGATATCTACTGCTTGTTAAACATTTAGCTGTTAATATTAGCTGTGTGCCTTTCGAGGCACAAATTTAAATATAAACAGTTTATGCACTGTACTTTTACTCATGGAAATGGTGACTGTTGTTGTGTTTTGTGAGGAGTCGGGTTATGTAACTGTCAATTAGAAAAGAACAAAGCAATATTTTTATATGAGAAATTGTTCTTCTGAATATTCTGAATTCATAAAGGAAGATATGATAGCTGAATTTAGATCCTGTGCATATGGCAAACGTTGTCAGACATTAAAGACAATAAATGCAGAATCATGTTAACAGAGCACAAACGTTTTTCTTTAAGAAATTCTATCAATCTAAGCCTGGAAAATATTGTTTCCTGACTTCATTGAAGTCTGGTGTATTTTCATTCTTTAGTATTATATTAGGGCACATTAAAAACAAGGGTTTTAATTTATGATCATATAGATGCCTCTGTTATTATACTTATTGAACAGCTATCACTAAAAGATTCCTAATTTCTTATATTTTTCTGGTGTCAAATTTCAAAATAATTTTAATACTGCACAATAAAGGAACAGCATGCTATAAAATGCTTGTTGTGAAGCACTTGTTTAAATGCTTAGTTTTATTCCACGACATCCTGGACCTGTTAACTACACGTGCTTATACGTCTAAAGCCATATATTATGAAAGAGTATAAAAACAAATACATGTGTGTGGATTTGTGTCTGCACAGGAACACATACACCTGCACGCTAACACAAACTCATGTGTGCACAAACTAAGGGCTAAATATTTAAATTAAAGCCTGTGCACATATATCTTTTAGGAAAATGGTCAACAAAGAACAAAGGAAAAATGTCTTTGTCTTAAATCACTTATTTTTCTGAGAGCTGGCAGTGCACAGCCATGGTTCCTTTTGGTCTAAGGAAAGATTGCCATCTATTGGATGACCTTGGAAAAGAGCAGGTTTTTACTATGCATGTGCTCTGTCATTCTCGAAAAAATATAATGAAATTGAAGAGTTCAAACTTAAATTGTACATGTTACTATTGTTAAATGGTATAAAAGATGCTTTATTTTCGAAACTGTGATTTTGAATTCTATATGACTTATGCTGCAAAATACAAAGGCAATAGATGTTTGCTTTAGAAGGAACAAAATACTGGATGTGCATGTATACAGTAAGCTCTGGTAGCAGTTTAAATGTTTGCAGAATATTGAATCCAAGTTTCTTCATTTAAGTTTACTGTAATACAGTGGAAGAGGCTTAAGCCAGCTATTAATGTATTTATATTATATTTTCCTCTCAAGATTTGGGAACGGAATGATGCTCTTCTCCTGAAAACAGTATTTGCCCAGCTCTTACAGAGGATTGCACTGCATTGCATTTAAAACAAAAATGTCACTCGGCTTGATCTTAAAATGTAAAGCTTTTTTTTTTTTTTTTTTTTTTTTTTAAACTTACAGCCCAAGAACTTGCCAGTCAAGATGAAAAACTTCTTCTAATGGAATCCAGCTTGAAAGCAACTCAAGAGCAGCTAAGTGAGCAAATAGCAGAAACAGTTCGCCAAGAACAGAACAGTAGAAAATCACAGACGGAGAGCTGAAGACCCTGAGAAAACATATTCTAACTTCTGAAGAAGAAATTAGTGATTACAAGTGAGTTACTTCTTTTTTGGTATTTGGGAAAAAAACGACATTAAAGTCAGCAGTAAATCCTCTTAATATGTACTGTAATAATCATTTCTCTCAGGTAAGATGTAGTGTAAATGTGTCCTGTAACTCTATTGAATAAACTGTTAATCTAAATGATTGATTAATGTATATTTTAGAATACATGCTGCCCTTAAAAAATTAAATGTTGAAAAATACTATGATTAAGAGTCTGATTTATTTTTACAATTAATATTCTGTAGTGCTGAAGTAGAATAGTATGTGTATTTGTTTATTACCTATCTGTTAATGATATTCTCATCTTCCTCTTTTTAGAGACCAAAGGTTACATATGGGTGTTATTATCTTTCTTTTTTTTTTGTTAGAGAAGGTGCCTCTAAGAAAGAGGCTACCAAATTAAAGAAAATTTGGTGTTTGAACTTTTAGTCACAATAGCAAGGCATATATGAAGTTGTTAACATAAACAAAAAAAAGGAAAACTTTATACTTTAGAAGAGTTTACACTGAAAAAAGTACTTTTGCTCCAATCAGTCAAATTTAGTATGCGTTAAATTGAAAGCTAACCTAAGGATTTAATCAAAAGTAACAATGTTCAAAATTAGATTTTTTAGTTTAGCTTAATATTAACTATATTTTATATTGAGCCACAAAGTGATTCATTATTTAGTGTTCTTGAGATTAGACTATGCTAAAAATTACTGACTTCAGTTGATGCTTTTTTTCATGCAGTCATTCTCTTCTTATTAAAGTTATGTTGGGTTCAGCAATCCCTTTATATACAGACTGAATTTCAAGCTTTTTTGTAATATCATGATGAACACTTTATACAAGATAATTTGGCTGCAAAAAGAAAGTCTGTTCATTTGGAGGTGGAGTGAACATTTAGAGCTAAATGTTTTATCTCAGATTTGTGGCAAGCATCAAATATTACCTCAGCAAATGTTCTCTGAGGAAGATTTGCTAAATTCAGATGCAACAAACATCATGCATCTAAAGCAAAATATTATATAAGCTCAGTGTAAATGACTTTTAGACTGGAACTTATTTGTTCTTCAGCTCAAATGTTTTAAGTTAATATTTATGCTGAAGACTGGGAAAAGCTTCATGGAAGAAACACTGTCTTCAGTAATGTGTCTTCATTTCTTTAAATAAAATAGTTTGGTGGTTTTCAACCTGTAGTAATATCTCTAAAGACATTACTAGTACTTCTCTAGGGAAAACATTGTCACTGATTTACTTTCCTAACACAGCTTGAATCTTTTGCCATAGTGGATTTTCTTAACGATTGGAGTTATTCCTCAGTTTACAAAATGCCATGTTATGCCTAATCTTGTAGATATTCTCTGTAAATAAATAAGATACAAACTTCTAGGACTACTGATTGTGGTAACTTAGTGTGAGATGGGGAAGGAGGGGGGAAGTGGAATCGAAACTCCCAGCTGTAACTGATTGATTGTGTCATGAAATATAGCTTTTGAGAGAGCAGGAATTTTGCAAAAGTTCACTGAAATGAGTTTCAGTAAGGTTGAATAGAGGGCCAAATGATAATCATTAAAAGATTTTTCAGAAGGACTTTTAATAGATTTTTTTTTTACTTTATATGAACAAAAAAAACTTGAATGAATCTCTTCACATGCAAAAAATATTAACTAGCCGACCTTTTTCTGTCCTGTTTTCTATGCTTATTCAGTGACTTTGGAAGTTTGTTACTTATTATGTTACATGGACATAATAAAATTTGAATTAGGTAAACCTTTTCTTAGTTCTGTAGATTATCGAAATTATTTTTATTTAATCTTATGTAAAATTTTTACTTCAATCTTTGATACCATTGCTTTTTAAAAGTCCGATGCATTGCGGCAGGATTACAGTAAGCAAATTATTTGTTGAATCTGGAAAATTAAAACTGCAAATTCAGAACAATAGGTTTAATAAAGTGCAACTGATAAATCTAAGAAATCAACAACAAAGTAATTTAAATATTGAGATATTTAAAACAACATACTGTGTACCTGAAAGCATAATGCTGTGCCAGCCAGTCTCTGCTCTATTCTGTTCCTTGGGAGACAGAAAGAACAATGGATCTCTGTCCCCTGGGTCTTTTGGGACAGAGAATGTCATAAGGGTTATATTTAGTCACTAGGAAGGGTACTGTGTGTGTCATAAAGTAACATCCCTTTGGTACTGACTTATTCAAAGTCATACAGCCTTGGACTTTTGCTACCTTTCTCCTTAGTGAATCTGGAAAATGCAGCTGGTATCAAGGCACAGGACCATACAGAGAAAAATACAGCACAGCGTATATTGGTCACTTAAAACCACACTGACTCCTGAGATTCTGCTGTAGCTGTTGTGAGGCCTTTGAGGGGAAAGGTTCATTTCTGCATGCTTTTATTTCCTTGTTGTAAAGTCCTTTTATAAGTTATTTTTCATGGAAGTGGTGAAAAAAAGGACTGACTAGGATTTAAAAACAATAAACATCCCTTATATTAATTAATTAACAAAAAAAAAAAAATTTAAACAGGGTAAAAACATTTTCTGCTAATTTCACAGGGTGCTCCAAATAAACATTTCATAGGGAAACAACTGAAAGTTTTTAGAAATCGAAGGCTTTGTTTGTTGTGTACTTATCCTGGATGAAATAACCCCAAGGTAACACAAGCCTAGTCCCACTCCCCAGCCCTCCACCCTACTTGCCTCCCCCCAGTATAAGCCTGTTACACCTGAAAGATTTGTTTGGAATGTCCAGTGGGAACCTGGAAATCGTAATAATTTGTAGTATCGATTGTGTGAAGCTATGCAGCTGGGGCCTCTAGTGAATAGACAGGAATAGACATTTTATTGATTAACTTTTACAGTCATATTTTCAGGACTCTGCTGCAACATAATTTTCACTTCCCAGCTTTGTGCTGCTGCATCATGAAACTTGGATTCTTCTCTCTTAACATTTACCCACCTGAGAGAAACAGTACAGACTTGTCTTTTTTAAGCTGTGCTCTGCAGAAATGCATAATATTTGGTGTAGTGAATTCTTTTAAATTTCCCCTCTGCTGTCACAATAAAATGAAAAATCTTCACAAGTGATGTTAGCAAGTATTGGACAAGTTCCACATCCTCTCTAACCCCCCATTAGATGTTATGTGTAACATCTTCTAATAATTATATTTCTCCTCTGAATTTTCAATCTTATTTTTCAAATGGATAAGATTCTGGCAAAAGCAACACTCCTCTTTACATCCACAAATTCCAGAAGTGCTTAAAAGGAAAACTAGAACGGGCCCATAATGAAGTATATGGTTTTATTAGTTAGTGAAAATTTTAGAAGGAGAAGACAAAATGTTCACTTGCAGATCTGAAAGGAATTATCAGTAAAATCTGATTCACTTTCAGGAGTGACATCCTGCATTAACTAAAATTGCTTATAATATTACTGAGAGGACCAGATTTCAGTGCAGTTACTCATAATTTAAGAAAAAAATCTGTAGATGTATTGAAGCCTTATACAAACAAATCTCCAAAACCATTTTTCTTTTTTCATTTCTGGTACTATTAATTTCCAGAAAGGAACAAAAAATGGCATTGTGCCATTGTGAAAAGGACTGTTGTATATTTGCTGGTTTCTTTAGTGGGTTACTTTGTACATTAGATTCCTAAGCCATTTCTCTTTCATGCACTACTAGAAAATTACCAGTGAAAATCCTCATTCACTTTTATTCATTTAGTGGCTTATTATTAGTTTTATGTGCTTACTTTCATGTGAACCATGTTTTTAACATAAGTTTAATAATGCCTCATAGGCTGAATATTCACCACCCCATCATCACTAGTCCTAATGTGGTTTAATTGTCTGTCATCCCACAACTCTTTCTATGTTGTGTTGCTATTAACATCTAATTATAACAAAGCTAAAGATATTCGTGGTCATGCTTCCTTTTGTCCTTCCCCTCTCATCAGACAATGATGGTGTGCACCATATGGAGCTACAACTGAGGCAGAAACTCTCCCATCCATCACAAAAGGTTCACTTTGTTTACCATTGTCAAACTTTAATTCCTATTTTGTTTAAAAGAATCAGAAAAAGTGTGGAGGGTTTAAAGGTAAGAATAACAACATCAAAGGAAGAGGATAAGCAGCAACTTTCTCAAGCCTCAGGGTCCACTGGTCCTAGAATAAGTAGAAATATTCTCAATCAGGTGAAGAACTAGAAAATTTGAAGCGGGTAAGTTGCTTCCTATCAATTTTCAACAAAAAATTAGTATATTATTTAGCAAACTGATTAATTATAGTATCAGAATTTAATGGCATCCTAGGCCCCAATCTTTCAAACATATGAGAATGCAAGCCACAGCTTCACAGTTTTGTAAAATCAATTACCCTATAAACATATGAAATCTGTTCACAAACTTGCAAGATTGAAGATGGAAACAGTTTCAATGATCACTTATGATTTTGTTTTGAAGTTGTGATTTTATTATAAAAGTAGTGAACTATGATGTAAGGATTTCAGAAAATCTCTGAAATATCTGACTGTATTTTAATTTAGATTAATTTAATGTAAATACAAATTAATATTTTTGTGTGTGACTTAGTTAAAGAACAGGGAAATGGTATTCCTTCTTCTGAACCTTTGTGCAGATATTAAACAAGATCAAAGTAGTATTTCAGTAAGATTTATCTGTTCTAGGTAGAGAATCCCCTAAATGCTTAGGACTCCGTGCACAGCATGCTAACTGAATTTCTAGATTTTCTGTTTAGTTTCTTTCTCCTCTTCTGTTTTGACATATCATGCTAAGGCTTCTTAAAGTTGTGGTAACCTTTTCATTATGAATTAAGCAAGGTAAATTTTAAAACTTTTAAGAAGTAAAAAACTTGAAATGGTTAAAATATTTATTAAATAAATTAGATGCAAAATATAACAAAATGTTTATTAGAGCATTTTTATACACTGCACAAATTCAGGACTAATTATAATTCCCAATTTTAATCAGAGAACTCTGAGGTCTATCATGACATAGCTGAAGGTTGCTTGACTCCATTGCTTTATTTTTCTCTAAGAGAAATTGCAAATCGGAAGTATTTTAATAAGCTTGGGCTATTTAGTTTGATTTTTAATTTCTAACTATTACTGGAAAAAGTAAGACATTAAGTAACTAAAAATTTGTGTTTATTGACTTTCACATATTCACATATTGACTTTCACTTTGATACAAATATTAAAAAAAAAAAACAAAAAAAAAAAAATTATTCTCTGTTCAAGTATAGGATTTGATCCTTTACATTTGTGTATTCCCAGACTGTAGTTATGACTGAGAAAAGCTGAATTGATTGCAATGGAAATCTACCTGACTATGTATTTTCAGTGGCAGACAAAATTATTTAAGAAAAGAGAATATAAAATTAAGAAAGACAGATGGACTCATAAGAGTGAAATACAAATAGTCTGAATCAGGATTGATTTCAACATAATGTGGTGGAGGAATCCCCACTTATTGATCAACTTTAAAGCCCATGCACAGCACTTAAAAAGATAAAGTAAGCAAGGTCAGATAATCAAAGCATTTAAATAGTAAAAACAGCAACTGCCACTGTAGACTACTAAAATAAATCCATAATACAAATTGCTTTAGCAAAAAGTGGATGAGCAGCTGATCTTCCTATTGAACTTTTATACTGTTCAGTGACCACACTGGGGAGAGGATTGGAAGAAATGCCTTGAAGATCAATATTGAGTGAGAGGTAGCAGGGATTCATTCTGAACATGAAAGAATTACAAGCATAGCATAGAGATCCTGAGGAAATGTCATCAAGAAAGGACTGTTTTTTAAAATATCACATATTATATGAGCATAGTAGTAGTTGATATCCTGTTATGATCTATGAGCATTCAAAGCTTACTAAATCAGAAATTTACTTATTGAAGAACATAAAAATAGGAAAAAATAAATAATGATTTTTATGAAATTAGTTCAAAGAATTTAGTAACCTCCCTTTCAAACAAGGGGAATTTAAATGAGCTTAATTAGTATAATGTTCCTACTTTTCAGCCATATGTATTTCAAGTTTTTGCTGAATAGGAATGATGAACCAGAATATTGTGTTGTTTCTCTTTTTTGATCTTTCTGTTTTTTTTTGAAGATCAACATGCACCTGTAATTAATATGTTTAATGTAAGTGCTATTTCTTCAGATCTATACAAAATAGCATTTCTGCAGACATTTAAAATATTCTATATAAACTACAATGCTGTAATACAAGTGCTTCAAATTTCACTTTTTCCTAAATGTGTATAGGCTTTTCATTTTAAAATACATGTTAAAAGTATGCCAGAGCTTTCATTTACACATTAATTTTTCCAGAACTATTCAAAGAGTATTTATGAGAATGAAATACTAGATGTGGAAGTACTACAGTAGCTCATTGTTTCAAATACATTATTTTCATTCACTGTTTTATTATATCATTGTATGAGAAACACTGCATTTTTATGGATATATTACTCCTTTGGAATGGAGAATCCTTCTTTTTTCTTTATTTTAGACCGTAATCTTCCTTTACTTTCAGGCTCATTACCCCACCTATAAAAATGGTGTTATTGTTAGAAATTAATAATTCAAGGTATGATTGTATTTGCATTTTAAACAATAAAAAAGAGCACTAGATTAGAGTGCTTCAAGAATATAAAAATATATTAAATTAAAAAAAGTAAAATGAGCATTTGTGTTCTCTTTGAAGATCTTTTTTGACAAAATACATTAGAGTAACTGATACCCAAAATCATGAAGTTTGTTCACTATGGTAACTGTACCATGCACCCTCTTGTAATGCATAATTATTTACAACTACTATTGGCTCCATTTTCACTGTATGAATTGCTGATTACAGCAATTTCAATGGTAAAATTGTGAAAAACCATATTCACAGTTGTCAAAGAAAGGTCAGCTTATTTGCATTCATTAGGAACTTGGAGGGCCATACAGCATGTTTTTCCTCTGGGATTCTTATGGTTATTGATTTGTATACAACTGTAGGAAAAATTAGTTGGAATTATATTTCACTTACCACTGGAGGCTGTATATTAATAACAACAGAGTTATACATAAAAAAAAAAATTAGAACCAGAAAATTAAATAATTGTCATTTTTAAAAATTGAAATTGTTATACTTAACTTTTTAAAAATAATCTCTTTTGAATAGCTAGAGGAAATAGTGAACTTTTGTTAATACTCACAGTATTTTCATTTGCACAAAAATGCATAGGCACTTATATTAATATGACATAAAGTATTCATAACTTCCTGTTTAGTAGTGGTCTTTATAGATGTTTATAAACCAAGACAATATTTAATCATACACTTGGCCTTTCTTATATAGTGAATTTTTCTCATATGACTGTATAATTACTAACCCTAAAATGTAATTTAAATATATGAATTATCCTGTCCTAAAAAATAATCCTATGTTTGTACTCTAGTCATTAAAGACTTTTCAAGACCAAGAGCTATGTAAAATCATAAGGCAACGCTATAGTCATCCTTGACTATTAGCTCTTTAGGTATAAAAAATATGGCTAATGTCTTCAAAAAATGTCTACATGGATAACATACCAACAACGTGGGGTCAGGTAAAGCACATTGTCAAACTGTGACAAACTTTTGTCCCAATGGAGAGAACTTTTGATTTACAGATAGCAATGATGCTCAGGTGGTATGCATTTGAAACCCTGTTTGTATTACATTGATAAATACTGTACATGATTAGTGCATATTTCTGTGAACTTTTAACACTTTAAATGGATTAGAATGTCTTATTTTGATCGTATCCATATTGTTCATTAAGATAAGATTAGGTCCTTAAAAAATGTTTGGCTTCTTTCCATTACATTCAAAAATGTTTAAAGTAGAAAATATAGAATACAGTTTTCCATAATGTGCATATATAACACATGTTTGAGATTAATCAAATCATGGTCACCTCTAATTAACAGCAGGGAGCAATTCCAACATGGGACAGGGCCAGATGACTAAGAAATGAAGCATATATTTAAAAGATGCAGCATACTAAGGAAAGAAAAATAGGTTATGACTTATGACTTAAAAATACTGCAAGTTTTTAAACCTGTGGTTCTGTGCATGTGGTTTAAACATTTTATTTTGCTTTGTTTTTAGCTGGGCCAAAAATTTTCAGAACCCTATAGTTTTGTAGGGAAATACAGTTTTTCTTTCAAAGTTAATTCTTTCCATTCTTCATAATTAATAGATTAAAAAACCTGTGACCTTTGCAACTTCAGATGGTCAGCTTTTTTTTCAAATTCTAAAAATGTCTGATTTGTATGCCAAAATTCTGTCATTTACCATGGTGCTTGCTTAGCACCACAGGAAAATCAGTGATCAGGGACATACATTGAAGTAAGTTGAATCTTTCCTCCTGTTTCGTTTTTTTTTTTTTTTTTTGTTTTTTTTGTTTTTTTTTTTTTTTTTTTTTTTTTTTTTTTTTTGTTTTTTTGTTTTTTTTTTTTATAGGAAGTGTTATAGTTTATGACGAAGAAAACTCTTGGAAAAGAAATGTTGTTGTGTGATGAAGACAACTGGAGAATTAGACACCTTCCTGTCCTTTCCTTCAGACCTAATGAAGATAATACCCCTAAAGTTTTCTGAATATCCAGTGTGAGATGCTGATGTGTGACCTGTGGCAGACTAAACTTCGCCAAGAACAGCTGTAGCCAATGTTAATTTGCTTTGAACAGCTAAGTGTCCTTATAAAGAAGCATTAACAAAAGAGATGAGAAAACAATGTTCAGCTGTGTCCTGTCTCTGACTGGGAGATTGTGCCAAGGTCGTTCTCACTGCAGTCCAGGACAATAGCTCCTGAGCACATACAAGTTCTGCTGTCCCTCAGTGATTCAAGAACTGCTTAACTTGCCTATGAAATGGGGAAAGCTTTACAAGAAAGACTAGAGAGCATTTCTCTTAGATTAACATGGAATAATGTTAGTTCAAACTTGTTGGTTAAAATAAGAGAGTGATAAATCTCTGTTCTCATATATCCCAAATGAGAGCTCTGCATTTCACATTTTATTTTTCCCTAGTGTGAGTTCCCTTATCTTCTTTTTATCCCATGTTCCCAAATTGTTTTATTTCAGCTGCTTGTTTATAAAATGATAATAGGCATGTATTCTCGTATCATGGATGCTGATATTTATGGAACACTCAGACACCATTGTGTTGAAAATCAGTGGCTTTATTTTATGTTGTCTTCTTCATTGTATCACAATGTGATCTGTGTTTCTTAGTTTAAGTCATATAAGCTGGTGTACAGAGACATTATCTGTAGGTGGCAGATTCAGAATTTGCCACTGAATGGATGAGAAGTTTGTTCCAGGTTCTTGTTTTGGACTTAAATGCTTTGTGCAGTGTCCATGATTTTTTTAAAATAATCACATGAGTATTAATTTGTAGGTTTTGGAAACTCAGAGTGAAAGATATTTTTTCATTCATATCAGCACTTGGATATTGTACTTCATACACTAAAAGATAAATAATAAGAAATCAAAATGTTTAAATATTTGTCCACTAAGTGATAAAAGATATCATACAAGCTGGATGTTTGAAGGAAGGGATATTACCAAGTGATAAATCTAAAAACATGCAAATATGTGTACATAGGTTGGACAGAAATTATACTTGGAACTGTAATTCTGAAGTATTGGGAATGCTGAATACTTGAATTTGCCACAGTAATGTTTTAAAGTACAATCAGCATCAGAGCCTGATTTCAAGTCAAAGAGATTTCAAGAGGTACCCAACTTAAAACTGGATTCACCTCTTTTATATGGGTATTTTTCAGAAGGAACACCTGTGAAGGCATTCCTTGCTTAGTGTGCTGTATTGCCTGACTTAATCAGATCAGACAGAGATTTGGCAAGCAGTTCCTCTAGCAGGGAAGTAACAAGGTAGCAAAAAACCCCAGGATATGTGAGGGGCATAGCACAGCACTGACCTTCTCCAAGACACAGGATGGATGTAGAACTTAGATGACAGTTCACTCTCTCTGCATGCACATTCTCTCATATACTTATTTGTTAA
The DNA here is from genome assembly GCF_029582105.1 of Oenanthe melanoleuca. NCBI lineage: Eukaryota > Metazoa > Chordata > Aves > Passeriformes > Muscicapidae > Oenanthe > Oenanthe melanoleuca. Next base: position 100,462 of record NW_026612672.1, read on the forward strand.
TATCTTCCTTAGAAATATGCATATAATTTTCACTTACACTTTTCAAGATAATTTGGCCTTGAGCAAAAATTCAGCAAGACAAAATTCAATCCATCAGATGAAGCTGGGCGATACTCTAGGTTAAACTCAAAAGTGTGTCTAATAATGGCAAATTTTGTGGTAGGTGGAGGAATGTTACACAGCTGTAATGATATCCTGGCAACCAATGAAGCTACAACAACTGGGGCTTTTCTTATGACATCATCTTGCTGAAACTGGTGAGTGCAAAGGACTTTTTGCTCACAGACATCAAATGACACTGAAAATAACAAATTCTAATGAAGGAAATTTATCTTGGCGTAAATGTAATGCTGCCTTGCCTATCATTTTCAGAATTATATATTAGCCCTTTAAGGAAAAATATAAAAAATAAATTTTAAGCTAGGAAATAATCTTGTTCTTTTTCTTGAATTTTTTCAAAATTTTAGTCAGATATTTATAGGGAATGGACTTTAATTTGTCGTCTGTTGCTGTCTCCAATATAATCTACAAGAGCCAGTACCTTCTTCTAGAACAAAGAACAGGGTTGAGAGAGTGAGTGCCATGGTTCTGTTTGATTTAACCTTGATTTTGTGTTCACTGATTTGCATTTATTTGGACTTCCCTTTCAGGTGGATATTTCAGTTGTCAGAATTTCATAATGGCAATATACATCCTCTTTCTAAGTCTGGTAACCCTTAAGATTACATAAGAGCCCTTTTTAAGGCAAAAAGAACTTCAGGCCTGCAAATACACTTGAATGTTTTGAAGTAGGAACTTTTATCATCAGACACGACAATATTGGGTCCATCCTTTTCATCACAGATTTTTCACCAGACTTGAGTGTTCTCTTGTAGATTGTAGTGTTGGCTCCTGTAGCCCACTCGATTCCTATAAAAAATGAATGGAATTTGTCTGAGTGGCTTGGTTGATTTTGTTTTGGTTTGGTGGGCTGTTTGTTTGTTTGTTTGTTTGTCTGCAGCTGTTGTGGCCCACTCCACTTTGTGGGTTAAGGGAAAGGTTGCTTGATTTACTCTGAGTGGTGCACAGGAAAAACAACAAAATTCTTGGGAGGTTTCGTATCTTGCAAACTTTAGAACATTTAAGGTAAAATAACGTACTTGTCAAATTTTAAAATGTAGCCATTTTAGATAGAAAAGCAATAATAAAAAGCATAAAATTAAATTGAGAAAATGTATAAGAGGACAGGAAAAAAATTGGAAGTATAAGAGTAGAAAGGTATGAAATCACCATCTCTGGATCCAGAAATGAGACCTGATTGTTGAAATTTTGAGGTGTCTTGGTCAGAGTGATGCTGATCCACCAGGAGTGGGGGAAGTTGGAGTGAGAAAAGTAGTTGCATTATTTGATACCTAATGATATTCCTGGATGAAAAAAAAAATTGCAAATTTTAAAGAATGCAAGAACAATAGCTGTGATGATAACATCTAACTCTTCTCTAGCAATTTACATACAGAGATGTTATTTTACTAAGAATGTGTAATTTAATTAAATTTAAGAATACCAGGATTTTGTATAGATGTGTGTATTTATTTATGTATTGAGTATTAAAACTGATTTTTATAGATTAGGATTTTGGAGCACAAGATAGTGAAGCGTCTTGTCTTAAGTATCAGCAAAGATAAAAAGAACAATACCATTTGAATAAAGGAACGTGAAAAAGACCAATTTATAACAGAAAATGAGCATGGGAACTCACAGGAATAGGCTACTTGGTGTTTATTAAAGGGGAAAAAATTCACACAATCTCACAATATTAACTTTCTGTTTTACTCTACCTTAATTTTCTTGTCCACTCTGGAGATTTGGATTAAATTCATTTTCTGTGTAAAAAACAGTGTAGTTTGAGTGCTTATACTTTTCATCCCTGCAATTAATACACAGGAAAGAAAGCATTGAGATAAGTGGGGCAATATAATAAAATGTTGGTTTAAATGGAATACTTCTAGAAAAAGAAATATTTTGCATGAATGTAAGATTTTCCATCTAAACTATACCATATAATCTAAATTGGTTTTAAGTTTAAAAAGCATGCAAGTCACAGAAAAACTGGAAGAAGCGATTGGCTTGACACAAGAAAAACCCTTCCATGTGCAGGAGGAGCTTTTGGAAGAGCAGTCAGGTGAGAATTCTCCAGGTGCCCTGGACTAGGGCACAGTGAAAAAACTGGTAAAATACTATAGTACTCAGGCCTTGGTACAGTATGTGAAATTGAAGTAATGTAAATTAATGTTCCTAGTATATTTTTCCACTAGAATAGGAAATATTATTTAAAAACATTACCTCTAATATTCACTTTCAACAAATAAGAGTTATTACTGAAAATATTTGGTCAAAATAAAAGAACATTACTTCCTTTTGAAGATGGGTGGGATTCATCTTGTCTAACTTTGGATTTCCACTTTAGGTGGAAAAACAGGAGTGAGGTCCCTAAGTTCCTGTTATGGTCATTGCAGCCTTAATCAATTCAGAGTGGAATCAAGAGCTGAGCAAACACTGAGAAAATCAAGTGATAAAATGTGTTTTCTGACTAGTCTAAAAAAGTTTCCAGGCAAACATTCAACCAGGCCTCCGCTGGGTGCAATGGAAGAATATGTATGCAGTCACACATAATCAACTAAATGCAGATGTAGAAATTGATGATCCAGTGAGTTAAGTTACCTTTACCCAATAATTCATTAAATTCTAAAAATGATTTGATTTATTTGTTTGTTTGTTTTTACTAAATGTTACTAGTAAAATGTTATTACTACTACTACTACTAAAATGTTACTACAAAATGTTATGAGTGATTTATGACATAGAGGAAAAAAATTAAAATAATAGATGATTTTCCTTTATCTGTGTATTTTATTGCTTATGTTTAGAGTAATTATTTCTGTTGTATTTGGGCTTGTTTGATTGGTTATAGGCAGTGTATTTTTTTTTAAAGGAAAAAAATGATTGGAGAATGTGGGATACGATAAAGTGGGCAAATAGAAAAAATAGTAGAATATCCTTTTCCACTCTATTGTTATCATGTTATTGTAGATTGATTATTTGCTGCACTATTTCTCTAAAATAGTATATTAATTCTGAAGTTTGAGTGAACCTTGAACAGAAAGAATACAATAATATTTATTTTACTGAAATTTGTTGCTGCCTGTGAACCAGACAGTTGCGAAATATTTCCACTGAAAACACTTAAACATTGAGAGACCAAAAAAAAAAGGTACAGGTTGGGTAAAAAAATATATTTTAGTCTTTTAAGGTTCACTACATGCAATTTCAGTGGAAATAGTAGTTGATGAATAACTACAGGAAATTTGAACAAATTTTTCATTTATTTTTATGATTTTGCATTTCCTGACATACAACCCATCACGACACTAAAAAAAATAAATTAAAATTGTTTACTTGAATAAGTATTTCATAATAAGGCAATTTGAGAGAAAATAAAGATTTAATATAGAGGCAAATATGCAATGAAAATCAAATCAAGCAAGTGAAATAGTTAATCATGCTAACACTTGGATTATCAGTGTATCATCACGCTAATTTTTTTCTGCATGCTGATTTTTCCAATAGAGGCAGATTGCCACTGGGAGCAACTGGTGCCATTAAGCTTCCAAATGAGTCAGTTCTCCAGCTAAGTAGCTTGGGAAGGTACACCGAAGGTTTCATCTTTCTAAAGACTCTATTTATTATCTTTACTTATGTAAAGAGTTCATTAGAAAGAATTTTACATTGAAATATGGTAACTTTTTAGCCTCCTTTAATGCAGTCACACGTCTTTAACTACCAGACATAAAACTGCTTAATTCTGTGGATATTAATGGATTCATATGTCATAAAGCCAGGAGAAACAGTGTAATCGAGTCTCATATGTGACACAATACAGGCCATGGGACTTCACTGAATTAAGTGGTACGTCATGTCTAAGTAAATGTGACTGAAATGGAGCATATTAAAATACAGCATACATTTTTTTAATACATTCTTGGCTTTAAAAAGCCACTGTAACAGAATTCGTGACAATCTTTCATAGATTCTCTCAATAAATCCAGCTTTGAAAGCATGCAATATGTTGATTCTTTATCATTTTAGCCTCTTACTCAAAATGTCATATGAAATTTAATATAGAACTAAAGTATACTATATTTTCATCTTAATCAACAGTACCTGAAATTTCTTAAAACCAATACAGCACATAGTAGGACAAACTGTGTTTACAGTACAGAAATAGTAATTTTTAGTATTTATGTTAAAATAATTATATTAATCTGCATGTGTTCTTTATATCTGCAGTCAATGCAAATTAGTATGGATTTATGATATCAGTCCTCCAATAGTTTGAGTGAAATAGATTAGTAAATGCAGGGCAGAATTTTTTGAATCCCACAGTTAGACCAAAAAAAGTATTAACAGAGAATTAGTAGAGCATTATAGTATTAGTTTCTACTTTTTAAAAAACCTTTCACAGTTTCTAAGACCATGCAGCCTAAAAATGGTCTAGAATTATTTTTTTCTAATAGTTCTTCAAAAATTCTTAGGATTTCTATATAAGAAAACAAAAATCTATATGTACTTCTGTGACTTCAATAGTTTTTTATCCTAAACCAACTGCAGTGAATTCCATTGTTACTTTTGAGTTCTTAAATGTCTTTTTGTTGAGGGGAGAGAGATGCAGATGTATATATGCTATTGAGAAAATTACAGAAAGGATTTTACTTTTATATTCAAATTCCTTGGATTAATTACATGCCACTCTCTAATTTTTGTGTTTTTTTTTTTTTTTTTTCTCTTAAGATACTGTTTGTGCACAAATACACAGTGACATATAAGTGTATACATGCAAATCAATGTCCATGGTTATGTCTATATGGAAATCGTCACATAAAATTTATAATAACTTTAGGATATATATACACTTAGGGATCACACCTCAAAAAATTACTTGCTCAAGATTACCCTTTCCAGAAGAATTACTAACTTCTAGTTTTGTAATTAATTTCTACTCATGTATTTTAAATTGGTAGAATAAATCAAAATGAATCAATCATCATTTTAAAAATTAGTTTTATAATTGGTTTAGTTTATCTATTTTTTTGGTTTTTTTTAATGTTTCAAGATAAGGAATATTACAGTAAGCATAATTTAGCATCTCCAATGCACTAATTTTCTCTGAAGTTTCTGAGGAAATCTCAACTTTTTTTCCTTCAAATCTAGTTCTAAAGCCCTTGTTTTAAAAGTCTTCACAAAGTTAATTTTAAATTTTCAGAAGTCTGGTAACTTAAAATAGCTTGACTTACTTTGCACCAGATTTTGCTTATCATGTTTTTGAGAGCGTTGTTTCACTACACATTTCTAAGTCAGTAGCATTAAAGCATAAAATGTTTCTAAGCAGATCAAATTACTCAGCTCACTTGTTTTTTTGTTTGTTTGTTCCTAGCAACAATAATTAACTAGTATAGTGATTATGAGAATAGCATTTCACAGTGTTAATATTCCATTTGAATTGATAAGTAATTTTCTCTCAACAGTGTTATCACAAACTTCTGTCTATAGGTTACTCAAAGAAATCTTATAAGTAACTTCAGATTTTTAAACTGTATGGACTACATCTATCTAAAATAAGCAATATGTATCAAATTATTCTTTTGATTTTGTTTCCCTTGAACAAAAAGCTGCTGTCAAAGGTGAAAAGATCTTTACTTTTCCAGTGGAATTCTTTTTCATTTCTCTCATTGTTATGGATTCATAAGTAAGCAATTTCATATTTTATTACAAAATAAGTAGAGGCAGGTGTCTAGAAGATGGGGAGAATGGCATACTCAATTTCCTTGTGGCATATATTAAAGTTTTAGTAACATATTTGCCTAGACTTCTGCTGGATTTAGTCAAACTTCAGCTGATGGGTAAGTAAGCGTTGTATAAACATCTTCTTTGTTGTACCAAAGTTTAACTTCATTCAGACATTATGATTTCTTCATTTTTGCATATAGTAGAGTGTTGTTAGCAACCAATATAGGAAAAACCAAATTTTAAGTAAGAAAAGGCAAATAAGATTAATAAAGCCAGACATTGAGTTACATATTGTTTTAATACAAAAATAGAAAAAGCACTATCTAATAAAAAGTTTAATTGGCTTCCTTGTTCGTATTTAGTGTTACTGTTATTCTTACAATAGCTATTAGACTGTAATCTTTTTGTTGCTGTAAGACCATGGGTTTTAAACATCTTCTAACTACTCTATTTCTTTGAACTACAGCTGTTATCTTTTGAAATTATAATATACCTTAGTCACACCAGTAAGCTGGCTGTAGGCTAAAATGAATTCTAGTCGAGGTGCTATCACTACCTGTACAAAGCAGAATTAAGGGTATATGATCCACTTTTGCTTCATTGCATGCTTAGTGCTGTTGGACAATTTAGGTTTATAAAGATGCTTCTGAGGGAGCACCCAAAAAAAAGTCTGAGAATCATGTCCACGAAGACTCTTCCTTTCATTTCTCCTTATTATTCTTTAATCAGTACTCTTGCTTTTAAATCATGTGAGACCAATCTCCAAAATGCATGCCAATGAATAATTTACTCCTGATTTGGTATAATCTCAGGGGTCATTTAGGAAACCCACATGATGTATACTGCTTAGTAGAAACCTGAATGAGGGGTTTGAATGTATGTGGGTGCATGCTGCATTTCTGTTTACCTAAATTTTAACTTCTATCTCTAAAATACTTTAGAAATTATGTTTACATTTAATATATCTTTTCCCTTGATTCGTCAATGATTGTTCTCTTTTCCAGGTTAATTTTAGGAAATCTCTAGACAGCTAGAGCTCTAGAAAATGCCTTGCTTTAAAATGGAAATTTCTGGAATTATAGCCATTATATACTTACAGACATCTGACTTTCTATGTGCTGTAGCTACTCTTCAACAATTTATGCTTATGTAAATTGGGATATAGAATAGTTGATGTCTTTTATGTTATGTCACTTCATGACTTTTACCTTCTAGGTCAAATATAATTGAAAAAATATCTCAGCCTTGCTAAATTGACTTTACAACACAAAAAGTAACAACACAATGAACTAATGTTAATTTGGAGAAAATATTATGATATGAGGAAAATTCTAGCCTTTTCATATATGAGAAGTTACATTAGTGGTAAACTACTTTGAAATAAATAACACTCTACATCTTAGAATCTGAAAGGGAAACCATGTAGGCTAGTACCTCTTACCTCTTTCTGTGCTGTCAAGTTGTGCACACAATTTCTGTTACACTCATTTATTTAGAAAAGATCACACTCCAGTAAGGTTACAGCTGCTGGAACAGTTCCACAACGATTGTGAACATTTAAAATTTGGAGTATAAAATTTCTCTATCATTTTTCATCATCCATATTTAATGTACTTATAGATGGCAAACAGATAATATTTTATAGAAGGGAAAAAGCTCTAAATTTTCAAATATATTATCCATAGTATGTCTGATTTTTAATTCTTTTATCTAAATATATTTGCCAATAAAATATCCAGTGACTTTGATAAAGTATATTTTTGTGGAATTTTAGGTCATGCTTACAAATGGGAAAGAGCAGAGGATGAGAAAATGTTCTACATTTAGAAAAATTATGATTTCATGCCGCGTATGCTGATGCAGAAAAAAACCCAAACCTGTCTAGTTCCATACATTCAGCGAGATTTGGGAAAGATCTTTAAAAAGAAAAATGGAAGTAATCATGCATAGGAATACATATAATGTTTATGTGCCTTTCCTGCAGAACAAAATGTTCATTAGTATTCACATTTGACATCCAAGGTGTGTTGAAATTACTAAAATATTCAATTAGCAGGAGAAAAGAAAATGTCATATAGTGATATTCAAGCACCTCTAGATATCCATAAGAAACTGTAAAATTATGATATTTTACAGGAGGTCAGAAATTACAGACTATGACCTTGTGTCTATTTTGGTGTGAATAATCTATTTAGTCATCAAATAATGAGGAAATGGACCTCCTGTAAAAAAGATCAGTTAAGATCCACTGAGATTTGCTGCATGTAAATGTTTCATTCTTTTCTTCAAAGAAACATTGTTTAAGGACTGAATTTTATGAATAATTATTAAAAAGCTGCAAGAGGCCATTTTATATATATTGTATATATATACATAATATAGCATGAGGAATCATGAATCCCTTTGGAAAGGATTATTTGGGATTTAAAAGGGAATAAGTTTTTTGGAAGGTAACTGTATGTTCAAAGAGTCATAGAATGACAGAATGGTTTGGGTTGGAAGAGACCTTAATGATCACTTAGTTCCAACCACCTGTCATGGACAGGGGCATCTTCCACTAGAGAAGTTCCTCCAAGCCCCGTCCAACCTGACCTTGAACATTTTTAGGGATGGAGGAACCACAATTTCTCTGGGCAACCTGTTTCAGTGCTCCACACAGTAAGGAATTTTCCCTTAATGTAAAATTTAAACCTACTATATTTCAGTTAGAAGCCTTTTCCCCATATCCTGTCACTACATGCCCTTGTAAAATAACCTCTCTATTTTCTCTTTTTTTTTTTTTTTTTTTTTTTTTTTGTAGGCCCTCATTAGTACTGGAAGGCCACAGGTCACCCTGAGGCCTTTTTTTTTTTTTTTTTTTTTTTCCAGGATGAACAAACCCAAGATTCTCAGGCTTTCCTCATAGGAGAGGTGCTTCCATTCATCTAATCATCCTGGTGGCCCTCCTCTGGACTGGCTCCAACAGGTCAATGTTCTTCCTGTGCTATATGTGCTATGTTGACAAGGTAATGTTTGTTTTTTTTTTTTAATCCTATAGCACTGTGAATCATTTAATATAAAGTGTTGCACATAGTTACAAATAAAAGTATTCTCCATATTTAATATAAATTGCAATTAGGAAAAAGCAAGGAATATCTAAAGTGTGACTGCTATTGACTCTTTATACATATATATACATAGAGAGAGAAAGACAGAGAGAAAAGGAAAGAAAGAGAGAGGAGAAGAGTAGCTGTTTAGCGAAATAAAAGGTTCAAATGTTTTTGATACAAAATCCATTCTCACTGAATGACCAGCAATTTTACAGTCTTTTCCTCTAAACAATTTCTATGCTTTCTTCTCCATTATCTATGTTCCTTTCCCATTTTGTGACCTTTTCTATTATCTGATTATTTCACTTCAGATTTCCAGTGTTTCCAACTTTCCCAGTTCCAACTACCACACATCTTTCTGGCTAGAGTCTCAGGGTGAAAATTCTCTGAGGTATGTGTGCTGCAAGGGCACAGTATCACAGAGTGGTGCAGAGAAGTTTGGGCTATAGTCCCCATTCTGAATATGCAATGTATATCTCAAGTAGTCTTGTAGTCATCCACACCAAATGACAGTATGAAAGCAGGGATAAAAATGGAGTTTTATTTTTTTAGTGAGCCATTTGCAATTTTTGCCTTCCAAATTAAGCAGGCACAAATCATGTTTTGAAATAAATTCAAAATTTTATGGTAGGTCTGAAGGTCACAAGATATCTTCTGTAACTCAAATTGTTGTTTTCTGGAAAAATCAGTAGAAGGAATGTCTTTGTCAGTGCTCCTGAATCAGTAGGGGCAAAAGCCATTACATGTTTCTTAAGAGGTCCATAAAGATATCTATACTTTAATATCATGTTCTACACTATGCTAACAGTTTAGCTACAGATTTGCAGCAAACACTTGTCCTTTCTTCAACAATTTTAATTCATTTAATTTCTCTGTTCTGTTTTCTGTGTTACACTTCCCTTCATGCAGTCTTTCTCTCCAAATCTTTTATTGGATTTTTCCTAGTCTTCCTTGCTTCTGCAGGTTTACCATGGATTTGCACTGCACAGTGTATTTAATAACCTATTTGAAGATATGGCAGTGTTAAAGGGTAATACAGAAAGACTTGAGTTACATTTTTACTGAATTAATTACTCCATTTCTAACTGCAGCCTATACAGAATTTTTTCAGTTCGGTAGTAACTCTAAATCAAAACTCACACCCTCTGAAAAAGAAAAAAAATGTGTGGGGGAAGGTCTTGAATTGTATTTTGTGTTTCAACTGCTACCTGTGACTGGAACCCAAACAATTGGATTTAAAGCTTAGCAAGCTATCCCTCTGTGCTACATTAGAGGACATTCTTTTATCTGTAATGTTGATGAGCCTAAAAATTAATGTTATGAATTCTCTGGTTCTGCTTCAAGAAGTTTGGTTTTTAGGGTGATGGCTCACATCACATCAATAGTTTCACCACCAGCAACATCTTTGTAATTGAAGGAAGAGATCTCTTGTTGCCTGTTGTAATCAAAGATGCTAGAATTTCTGCACAATAACACACACAACCTTTGTTCTTTTCTTCTCAAGCTCTACTTCTTTCTGGGCACATATAAATTTTATCTCCTCCTCTCAGCACTAGAAGGTTCAGACACCGAATTCTGTGTGACAGTGAATCAACTGACTGTATACTCCATTCCCAAGACAGAATAAGGGCATTAGGGACTGTAGGACACACACAAAGAAAATAAAAAAAATAAAAAAATTCAGAGGCTTTCCAAGCTTCACTATAGCTAATTTTCTATGTAGCTTTTAAACTCTGTATTTAAAGGGAGTGAAAATAAGTTTGCTACTGATGTTGACTTTTCCATATTAGAAGGAAGTACTATGTATGTTTGACATAATTCTAATAATAGAAAAACTTATTTCTTCTTTCTGTTATTGGAAATTGTGTTTCCATTCTTTCTTGTGACAGCTGTAGAGCATATTTTATTTTATCTTTAATTACTTTCAAGGGAAAGAGGTGAGCTATTTGCTCTGTTTCAGGTTTTGATATTTGAGTGTTAGAGGAAACGAATAACCACAAGTAGAATAATTTACTTTACCCCTATTTACAAAATCCTATCTTCTTTTTTCAAAATTTATTACTTTTTTCTGTGATTAAGTGTTCATTATTAAAGAAAATATGTTTTAAATTGCTAAACCTAATTACAGGAACATTCTGCAAATGTGCTTAAGCACCAAATAACTTTCCAATGACATTCTGATAGTCTTATATTGGTTATTTTTTGTTTTTGAAGGGTTTGTGTTCAGTCTGGATATTTAATATATTGTCTTGAAACATATTTATTGTTACACATAGTCTAAACTGAGAGAAAATCCCCTTGATTTAGATTTTGAATAATTGGCTTATTAAAAAAAAATACTTGCTGACTGGCTTGAGTAATTTATTATTTTTTCCCTTAAAATAGTCATAGAAACTCAGCTGCACTATGAACCTGTAGCTGGGATTTGGAAGAGACTCCAAACATAAACTCATGCTGTTTTAAGACTATTTTAATCATTTCTCTGTATGCTCAAAACTGTTTTGATATTGTTGCTATTGTTGTCGATTTTAAGGTACTAGATCTCCACTAAGCTGTGGGGCTTGGCAGTAAGGGATGTAATTGCCATCCTTTTTTGTATAGTAGAAGGATGTACTTGATAGGACATAATGAATCCCTAATTTGTTAGGAAAGTTTAGTTCTTGTCCTGTCTTACCTGCTTTGGTATTAAAGTGTGCAAGACTATCTATTATGTTGTTGCAAGTCAGAGTTTTTGCAGGTGTAAATCCATCAGATTCTAGAAGTGGTTTTAAAGTTTTATGCTCTGCTATATAGTGATAATTCTTAGGTAGTTGTCACAATGTCAATTGCTCCAGCTGCTCTGAAGTCTTTCCAGAGTCACAGACAAGTACATTAAATTTAAGTGATATGGAAATATTTTTCACTAACTACATAACTCACTACTTCAGATAGTGTAAAACAATAAAAGCATCAAAATTCATTGTGAAGCTTTACTGAAAACTCGTCTGTTCATGTTATGGAATGTCCATCTGTTTTTCAACATGCCCAGCAAGACCATGGTATTGTTAAAGACTGATCTCTTCTCCATGTTTAAACAATTTATATTAATAGTATAAATTTACTATAAGACTTAGAAGTGTAGATAGATAGATAGATATACTCACATATATATATATATCTATTTCTGTGGTTCTAGTTCTATTTCTATCTTCTAGTTATATAGAAGTTAAGGCCATTAAGACAGTAAGACCTGATTAGGTTTTCCCAATGCCCTGACAAAATAGAATTACATGCTTTCCTCCTTCTGTGATCTCTGATTATTTTCTGGTTTCCATAACCTGTTTACTTAAAAAAAAAACCAACCAACTGAGTAGAGCTGTCCAATTTTTCTTGGTGCCTCTTTAGGATCACTCTTGATGTAGTCTCATAGTTTTCTCTTTGTGCAACATGGTAAAAAGTAGAAAGATGGAGGAAATATAAAATTTACCTCTTTCCTCACGTCTACAAATAGGAAATGAGATTTTAAAATGAGTCTGGGTGGAATGAAGTTAACTTTCTTCATAGCAACCCATATGATGCTCTGATTTGCATTTGTGGCTAAAAGAGTGTTGATAACACAACAATCATTAATCTCTTGCTCAGCAATGCACAGCACCAAGGCTTTCTTTCTCCACCTCATGTTCTGACAGAATAAGTAAGCTTGGGGCAGACAAAAATTTGTGGGTGAACACAGAACTTAACCAAACTGACCAAATGGATATTCCATACTGTAAGCTGTCATGCTCAGCAATAAGAAGCTCAGGGGAAATAGTAGGAAGAGGGAAGTTTATGATTGTGGTCTTTGTCTTTCCAAGCAACTGTTATGCATGCTAAGGGCCCTACTTCCCTGGAAGTAACTGGACATCTGCCTACCAAGGGGAAAAACAAAAAGATTTCTCTTTTTTTCTGATTTGATCACTTATGTGGTTTTTGCTTAATTTGTTTAACTGTCATTATCTTGATCCACAAGCTTTTCTTGCCTTCCTTCTGTTTGGATCCCATCCTGTGGAAGATGGGAGGGAGCAAGAGCCAGGCATAGCATCTGGCAGGGATTAACCCAGCACAGACTTTAAAAGGGCAGACAGGGAGACTGCCTATGTGTAAGTACACAAACACAAACACACACAGATATGGATAAATGGATTGGTGTTGAGTTTATTCTACAGTTTTTGAAATGGGTTGGCAATGGTATAGTGTGAAACAAATCGCATAATAAATTAATATGCATAGAAATGAGAACACATTTTTTCCATCTGTAAAAAAGAAACATTAAAAATATTTATAGATCTCTCTCCTCTACATAAAAAATCTGCAACCTGAAAAGGGCACTTGTTCACACTATTGTTAAGAGGCTTAGATCAACATCTTTTAAGTAGCTAGAGAATGTCTCCAATCTTTTGGAAATAGAAATCCAATGGAAATTTCCTGTAGGGTTTAGCTTAAAAAAAAAGAGGTAGTAGATTAACAAAGCAAACAAAACAGCAAATACTCAAATGATCAGACCCCGTACCCCTTAACCATCAGAGCACAAATGTATCTTAAAATATGTATGCACATATATGTGCATTTACTATACTGCCAAAAATGTTTTTCTTCCATTTGTTCTTTTGTGTTAATAGAATGTAAATTTGGAGGAGAGGTGAAACCTGTATGACATATCTGTCAAAATATTCATTACAAACAAAACTCTTCACACTTTTTAACAGTAGTTGTTATTTTATGCACATGTTTTGATGTCAGCATGATTATCTCTTTGTCATTCCTAGTTTGTAAGTACTCTTTTTGCCTAATTTGACAGCATTCATTCTTCTTCTCTAACTTTTTAAATGTCTATTTCTTCAGAAAAGCTAGCATTCTGTTTTCAAGTAGATTTTTGCAGTAGTAGGTAAATCATCACTGACCTTTTCTAGCTTGTCTGCAACTGTCCCTTAGCTGACATGATTAACACTATGCAATTTATTGATCATATTTTATTTTATTTCATTGTAGCTTTTAAGTACTGCATAATAATTAAAGTGAAGTTTATGTTGTAAATATAATTTTTCTCTCACAATAATTTATTCCTGATGTATACTTTTTTCTTTTTTCCCCATTCACTCTAATTTCCTTATTATTTTTTGGCATTAGAAAGTCATTAAAGAAGACGGCAAGGCACATAAATATGAAGATCATAGAACCACAGAATCACAGGAGCAGTTTGAAGACATCTTTACAGATCCTCCAGTTCAAACTTCCATTGCAATGAGCATCTTGAACTACAAGAGGCTGCTGAGAGTCCAGTCCAGTCTGACCAGTAATGTTTCCAGGAATAGGGTACACACCACCTCTCTGGGCAGCCTGCTCCAGGGTCACACCACCTCCTTTGTAAAATGCTCCTTCCTTATACTAAATCTGAGTTGACCTTCTGTGTGCTTTGCCTCTTGTCCTATTGCAACAGACCCTGTAAATGTTTGTCCACACCCGTCTCACAAAGCTTTTTCAATTACTCAAAGACTACAGAACAATTACCCCAGAGCCTTCTCTTCTGCAGGCTGAACAGCCCCAACTCTCACAGACTTTTCTCACAGAAGAGATATTTCATCCCTCCAGTCATCTTCATGGCTGTCCTCTGGATTCACTCTACAGGTACATGCCATTCCTGTGCTGAGGACATCAGAGCTGGATTCAGTATTCCAGGTGGGGTCTCACAAGAATGAAGGGGAAGAATCACCTTCATAGACTTGCTGGCCACCTCTTCTCCTGGTGCAGCCCAGGATGTGGTTGACTTTCTGGACTGGAAATGCATATTGCTGGCTCAGGTCCACCCTTTCATGCACCAGGACCCACAAGTCCTTCTCAGCACAACTGTTCTCAATTCTCCAGCCTGTACAATTATTAAATTTGATCTGCATAAGATCTATTAGATGTCCTCTGGGTACGAGTTATTGCCTAACTGAAAAGCTAGCATAGAAAATTGTTATGATATTTTCTCAGTGTTTTTGTGGCATTATACCTTAAAGTTGTACCATGCTGAAAAGTAAAAATTGAATCAGTGCAAAAAACTGGAAATGGACACATGTGATATTGTGTATTAAAAAGTAAATGCAGGGAAACATTTTTTGAGCCCAGGGAAATACACTTTTGAGCTTTATTTGGCAAAATGGTTCAGCATATCTTAAGAGTATGAGAGGAGTCTGAAATGGCACCTGTCTGCTTATCCATTTGTAATATTGACAGAACATAGATTTGTAGTATGCAGAGTTGACAATTTCCAACCGGATGTTGAAGCACTGATCTACATGACAGGAATTGTGATCATTAGTTGCCATGCTTGAAAAGGATGTGGACAGATTCAATGTGGTTAGGTGCAATCAGTCCTGAAATTAATGCATAAATGGAAGAGACACTTTTTCATTATTGCCTACTTTGGGGGAAACAGTGGGTGCACTACTGTCAGAGTTCAGACTGATAGATATTGATACAAATCATTTTTATATGATCTGCCTATTTATTAGAATTGCTTTTCTGCTCTCTATATGGAAGTTCATGATGCATTACATTCTGAACTTCCTAATGTTCAGATTGCTGTTCTCATTGCAAGAAATAATGAAATGGATTCATTACTTTATTCTTAAAATGTTCTGA